>NC_142468.1:104939344-105091692 GCF_049115385.1 Moschus berezovskii | reverse complement strand
AATTAGAGGTTTGATCTTGCCATTCCTGATTGCTAAGTAGTTGCCCCATTATCATTTACTATTTCCCTTACTGATCCCAAAATCTATCTCTATTATATATCTCATTTACCTATGTGTTTGTGTCTAGGTGTGGACAATACAATTGACTCTGAACACATCCTGGAGAAGGAAATGGCAACCCACTCCAGTACTCTTGCCTGGAGAATTCCATGGACAGAGGAGCCTGGTGAGCTATTTATGGTCCATGGGATCACAGTCAGACATGACTGAGCTACTAACTTGAACACATGGGGAGATTAGGGGCACCAACCTTCCAATACAGTGGAACTAAACAATTATATAATACTGTAGTATTTATTATTGGAAAAAAATCTGCATATGCACAGTTCAAACCCTTGTTATTCAACGGTCAACTGTAGTTTTGTTTCATTTTTCTGTCTCATTCTTTCCGCTCTGGGTCCTTACTCTCTGAAATCTGTAATTTGTGGAATAAACAGTGTATGAAGACAAACACCGCTATGTCACATGGCAGAGTCATATGTGAAAAGTATGATTTAGTGGAAAAACTTATAAGTAAAAATTTAGCAAAATTCCTTCTTTTCTCATCATTTCTTGGGAAGCTGGGTTATTGCTGCATGTAGACTTAGAATGCGTCCTAGGAAAGTTATCTCATCCACTGCCTGGTCTACTTTATAATCAGGCAAACCTGAGAACAAACTGGAAGAAAAGATTAAAATATCAAATCTTTAAAGTTAAGCAATATTAATTTTGAAGCCAAATTTTTAGGAGAATATGACTAAGCCAACTAATGGTATTTATTGATACTGTGGAATTCTGACATTAGAAATGTCCTCTTTCCCAAAACAGAGCCACCAGCATCAGCTACTTATTACATACTGGCTCATCAGTAAACAGTTATATTTGTTTCTCCACAAATGTGCTTTACTATGTCATCTGTTGTTGTCATTTCTGATATTTCACTTGTTTCTTTGGTTTATTTTTACATCCTTGAACCAAAATCAAACTGTCTTATATGGCTTTATAAGTAGGTTTTGGCAGTATAAATTTAGCTTTGTTCTTCAAAACAGCCTTGGCTCATCTTGACCTTTTGTAATTCAATATACATTTTAGAATTAACATGTCAATTTTCCAAAAACTCCTACTTGAATTCAGATTGGGAGTATATGAATATATATATGAACTTAAAGATAATTGGCATATTTTACAATTTATGAATCCAATATTTATTAGATGCTTATTTTGTTGTCACTTGTAAATTATGTTACTTGCCTAACTCTTTAATTTTGTTAATTATATAAAGTGAGTTTCTAGTATTGAACCATTTTTGCATTCCTACAATAAAATCAGGTGGTGAGAATGAGAGCTAAAAAAATACCAATATTTGTGCAAAGTAGTATTTATATAAATCTTTATTGAGAAATTTGCATTATTTGATTAGTTGAAAATGACTAGTAATTGTGCTTCTGGTAATGTAATCTTGAAAAAATTTTTTACATGTAAATGGATATGTACGAGTATATTGTACAATTTTAGAATATCAGTTTGTCAGTAAAAATAAAATCATTTGCAAAATGTTGTTATGACAGGATATCACGTAATCATTTTCATGTCATACATAAACTAGATGATAAGTGAACTTTACCTCTGCCAGTATTTTTTATTTTCTTTAAAAATTTGATGCAAAATGATAAAAATGCACATACTTGTTAATTCTTAAAACAGGATGATCTTTATTATAGTATTTTTTACTTTTCCGAATTCTTAAAATATTTAAAAATATTTTCCTTTGCCCAGCTAGAAACTCTTCCGTTTTTTGTTTTTTTTTAGATCTCTTAACAATGTGTTGTGTTACTATCTCTTCTTAGATACCTGGTATATATTCCTTGTTATTTTGTTTCAAAAATTCTGGCTAGCATTATACATGGTATAAGTGGATGTCATTCTACAAAGGTCTGCTTTACACATCCAGAGCAATATGGATGTGTTTCCTGATAAACAGATTTCCTTTTGTTTATCAGGGATCTACAAGCCAGCAGCAAGCATCCATTTAGGCTATCACTGCACTGTACTTCACAATCTGCTAAATTCATAGGCCCAAAGGAAATCAGGGCCTGTGGGAGAAGACTCAAATATTTGGACACTTCTTCCGTCTCAGAAAAAAATAAGACGAGAAGCTATCTCAGTTTGCCAGCATAGATTCATTTGTCTCAAAGACTCATCATGTTTATTATCTCTGTTCATCTAACTTTCAGCCGCAAATACAGAATGACTTCTAGATTGTTGATGCTCTATATTCCAGTTACTCAGTTTCATTTCTCTTGGTCCTGTTTATAATTAGAAAACCACTTGGCCTTTCTTTCACTTACATGACCCTTACTATTATTAGAGTTCAAGATGGTAGACCTTATTTTTTGTCTATGGAGGATGAATAAACCTATTTCTCAAAATCTAAAAACGTGGCAAGGAGCTTGAATATTCTCTCACCAGCTGAGATAATCACTTTTCTTATAATTAGCCCAAATATGAGTTACATATTGATAGTTTCAATTTTCTTCAAACATCTTGGTTTATGGTAGATATTCCTCATAATTTTTATTAATAAATTGTGTCTATCTCTTTCAAAAAGCTGGATTTAGTGTTGATTCTTTTTTATCCTTTTTAAGCATTTCAGTGAATTTTAGGGAAAAAAAGTTAAGTGACTATGCACTTATCTTTCAAGTTTAACTAACAGACTTTCTATTTTGATTTTGTTTTAGGTAACATATGCCAACAGCCAAACAAATGGAAAAACAAAATCACTCTGTAGTGGCTGAATTTATTTTGCTGGGACTCACAGAGTTTCATGAGTTACAGATTTTCTTTTTTTTCTTTTTTACCATTATTTACATAGCCATTTTATTATGTAACCTCATTATTATCTTGGTAGTGAAACTGGACCCTCCATTACAGTCTCCAATGTACTTCCTACTGGTCAACCTGTCCTTTATTGATATGTCTCTGGCTTCCTTTGCTACTCCTAAAATGATTGGTGACTTAATTAGTAAAAATAAGGCCATTTCTTATGAAGGATGCATGGCCCAGATTTTTTTCCTTCACCTTTTAGGTGGAAGTGAGATGATGTTGCTTGTAGCCATGGCAATTGATAGATTAATTGCCATATGCAAAAATTACAAAAATATTATGAGCCACCATATTTGCATCAGACTTGCACTTTTCTCCTGGATTACTGGGTTTGTGCACTCTGTTAGCCAAATGGTTTTTATAGTGACTTTACTATTCTGTGGCCCCAATGTTGTAGATAGTTTTTTTTGTGACCTGCCTCAGGTGATCAAGCTTGCCTGCACTGACACCTATGTCTTAGACTTATTAGTCATCGCATTTAGTGGACTACTTTCTTTGTTCTGTTTCACATTTCTGTTCATTTCCTATAGCATCATCCTGATAACTGTCCATCATCACTCCTCCAGTGGATATTCCAAGGCCATGTCCACTCTTTCAACCCACATCACCGTGGTGGTACTATTCTTTGGACCTTGCCTCTTTATCTATATATGGCCATTCAGCCATGTTTTCATAGATAAGATCTTCTCTGTGTTTTATACAATTTTTACTCCCCTTTTAAATCCAATCATTTACTCATTTAGGAATAAAGACATGAAGAAAGCAATAATAAAAATAAAGTCCAAGAATGTGAGTTCCAGATCAGCCTTTTAACTTAAATATTACAATCATCAAAGGCATCATCGTTGTTGTTATTGTAATCATCATCCAGAGATACAGGTATAAGATTTTACACTGAACATAAGTCATATTTTGGGAAATTATTACTTTTCCTTACACAAGCATATATGCAACAAAGCATTATGAATTGTACATCTAAGTGCAAATCATTCCAATATATTATCATTCATTTATGTTGCAATTTTAAATTTTTCTATAAATTCTTAGATTTTAAAATACTGTTTGTTGAGTTCTAACCATGTCTAAGGCATTTTGCATGCATTTTCTCTTAACCTCACACAATGAAAATAGAGAATATTATTTATATTTATCACCAGAAACTGCACATTAAAAATTTAACAAACTTGTCACAAAAATTGTTAAGTACTAGACCTAGAATCAGATCCTACATGTAACTACAAAATCTATGCTGTTATAAGTAAAATATTTTTATCTAAACTTTAATTAGTATTCATACATGTTTGCTTCCTGTCCTCTCCCTTACATGTCATAGTCCCAATAATTAAATCTTCCCAACAAAAGGTTAAAGTGATTTTCCCTTGATCTGAAAGTGAAAAGAAGCCAACAATTTCTGTTTCCTTATGCCTCTGATTCAATAAAAAGAGTTTATTAAAATAGCCTTGCCTGGAGAATCCCAGGGATGGGGCAGCCTGGTGGGCTTCTGTCTATGGGGTCACACAGAGTCGGACACGACTGAAGTGACTTAGCAGCAGCAGCAGCAAGAAGGTTGACCCATTGAGCAAGGTGTACTAGTACTACTGATAGACAGCAGGGTAGGAAAAATCATGTTTGAAACCCATGTGATTCTCTATGGTGCCTCACAGTATGTGCATATCAAGCAGATTCATGTCAATGTATGGCAAAACCAATACAATGCTGCCGACTCTGTGTGACCCCATAGACGGAAGCCCACCAGGCTCCCCCGTCCCTGGGATTCTCCAGGCAAGAACACTGGAGTGGGTTGCCATTTCCTTCTCCAATGTGTGAAAGTGAAAAGTGAAAGTGAAGTCGCTCAGTCGTGTCCGACCCATAGTGACCCCAAGGACTGCAGCTTACCAGGCTCCTCCATCCATGGGATTTTCCAGGCAAGAGTACTTGAGTGGCTTGCCATTGCCTTCTCCAACCAATACAATAATGTAAAGTAATTAGCCTCCAATTAAAATAAATAAATTTTAAAAAATAATAAAATTTCTTTTTTCTTAAAAAAAAAAGAAAATCACACAACCTAGTACAAATTAGAATTTGATTCACTCCACCAAGTAAAGAATCACCATCATTGGAGATCTTGGATGAAGACAAAAGAAGAATGCAATTGGTAGTAAAAGAAGATAGACATAAATAAATACTACAATAGTTTAGTAGAATGATGATTATAGAAACTAAGACTGTTTCTTCCTAAAATATTTATGGTCATTGTATATGTATAGTATTTGCTGACAAATTTCAATTTTTTTTGGTTGTTCATTATCAAGTAGTTGTTGGAGGTTAACTTTAGAATTTTGTCTCTAGGATATGGGATATTCATGTGGGATTATGACTAAATTAGAGGAAATAATAATACCACACTGAGATGTACATAGTAACCTATAGAATTTCGTCTTTCCATTTGGAGAAAAGAGGGTGACTGTCTTAATTTGTATACATCTTTAGGCTAAGACAACTGTTGTTCCTTGGCAGTTTAAATAAAGATAGAATGAGAGTATTAAACATTTGAGAAGAGAGAAGGCATGTATCGAGAATCACAGAATTTTACCCTGACCAGTAACTTAGGGTGCATATTTAATCAAGAATAAAGGATATTATATAAATAAATTGAGTTAGAATTCATAGTTGAAACAAAAGAGAAGCCTGAATTAAGCAGTTATTTTAAAATGTTATTCAAACCCATGGTTTTAAGGAGGGTGCATGCATTTTAAACTAACTGTAATCATCTAATTAGGTACAAAAAGATGAGAACATCTATTTATGTCTTTTAATATTAAATGATAAATTTTGTTATTATTTACTACACAGATTATTTTAGGTACTCAATTAATCTGTGTGTTGCCTGGTCATGCTATATGGCATTTAAAGTTTCTGGAGAAAATGTGAGTTAATCAAAGACAGAGGGGGATCAAAAGCAGTTCTCTTCAAGGTCATTTACTTTGAACAAATTGTTATTCAATAAACAACTATCTCTCCATATAATAGCTTAGTTGTGCTAAAAGTAAAGGGGAGGGAATACTTAAAGATTATATTATCTTATTTTAGCTCAATTTATCCTCCACAGCTTCATTAGGGCTTTAAAAATGTTTCTGTGAATAAACCTTGGATTGAAGATCATTCTTGTTTTTAAAATTCATGTAAACGATTATAAAATGACAGAATTCATAATTATATCCACAATATGAACTTTTTCTTAGCTAAATCACAAAGTATTAATAAAAGAACATTGAGATACAGAACTGACGGTAAACTGGCAAAATATTTTAAGTTAAGAAAAATTATTTCACAATATGGATTTACTTCCATCTTTATTAACAATGAATGTGACAATATATATCGTACCTTGATAAATTAGCTAGTCATCAAAATTAGTAAAACACTAAAAACTAAATATATAAAACATAAAATAAACCTCTATAATTTTATTTGAAATATTAATAGTCAATGATAACCAATGGAAGGCTTTAAATTTTAACTAAATGTAGTAACAAGTGTTTCCGTTTCTTACTTGTACCAAAAGAACAAAAGCCACATTCCACAGAGAAATTACTTGTATTTTCTGCCATTCTTATAAAAATGACTAAGATAAGCAGTACAACAATAAATAAAATACATTCCTTATCAGCAAATGCTATTGAAAAGCACACAGAAACTATTTCTAACTATCTCACAATTAAGTGATAGAATAAATTATGTCTTGGGAGGAGTTTTGCCTTATACAAGAGTTGAAAGATTTTAACACTTGTACATAAAAATTGTCATCAATAATACTAACTCATAATGAAAGCTAGTCTATGACAAAAATCTACATTAAGCCCTTGGTTGAATAGTGAATTTGACTGGAATTAAATAAGAACTTGCAGATAAGATACAGATATGTCGACCAATTTGAAAGTTACTCATGACATTGCTGGCAAGTTATTGAAACAGACTTTGAAGCCTGCTATGCTAAGTATATTAGGATGATCAATATGATGAACTGTGTAAAAGCAAACTCTTATAAAGAAAGAATTTACTGTAAGATTTTATAGTAAAAAGGGCAATGACAATGAAAACATATTTTGCCATATAAATATTCTCTGAAACTCTCATAGCAAGGTAAATAAATTTTAAAAAATATTAGTATTTTAATAACCATAAAACAGTTAGTTGTAACATTAATGTATAATATGAAGTTTGAAGTAATTTAATGTGAATTATTCTCAGTATATCTTTACAATTTTCTATTTCCTAAATATATTAATGTGCATATAATATGCACTTTTAGGAGTAAGCCTGTAACATGTATAGATCAAATTTCTATTAAAGATGTAATGGTCAGAAAAATTTAGAGATTATTCATCTGAAATAATACCACAAAATTGTTAGAAGGAAGGTAAAAATGTAGCTTGGGAATAATGTGAGGAAGAGGAAGTGTCCATTAAATCAAAGCTGTCTGAACTTATTATATCACAAAAAGCCAATACTCTCATGACTATTTTAATCATTCCAAGGCTCAAGGACCAGAAATGAAGAGTGAACATCTCTCCTGGTCATGCTATCACAGCAGTCCCAAAGTTTTAACTACTCCCACTGAAATTTGGATTCCGAGGGGTCCAAAAAAAATCTGCCTCCAAAGTGGTTCACGTCTTTATAAAAGATGCAGAAAACAATATCCAGAACCACATGAAGGGAATCACAGAGAGTAAAAATTAGATTTCTAATTTCGAATAACGTCTTGAACACATTGTTTCTCATAATGCACCTTTACAGCAAGTAAGTGAAAACATTATAGAGGATTAATTCATTACAAATTTAGTATACCGAAGATGGTATTTTAATTAATTCTGTGTTGACTAGAAGGAAAATACTATGGTTTTCAAGACATGGGATTACATATTTATTTTACAATGGACTATAATCAACAATTTCCATGAAAATTTAAAGGTATATGCTCTCAAACTGATATTGCAAATGAATTTGGTGGTATATGGTAAGTGATTAAGGATGATGGATAAAATTAAGAAACATAAATTCCTGAGCATCCAGATAATTCATACTATCACTGAAAATAGTGGAAAAGCTAGAAACTCATATTATTTTTTGCAGAATAGGGATCAGCTCAGTTCAGTTCAGTCACTCAGTCGTGTCCGACTCTTTGCGACCCCATGAATCACAGCACGCCAGGCCTCACTGTCCATCACCATCTCCCGGAGTTCACTCAAACTCATGTCCATCGAGTCGGTGATGCCATCCAGCCATCTCATCTTCTGTCGTCCCCTTCTCCTCCCACCCCCAATCCCTCCCAGCATCAGAGTTTTTTTTTCCAATGAGTCAACTCTTCACATAAGGTGGCCAAAGTATTGGAGTTTCAGCTTTAGCATCAGTCCTTCCCATGAACACCCAGGATTGATCTCCTTTAGGATGGATTGGTTGGATCTCCTTGCAGTCTAAGGGACTCTCAAGAGTCTTCTCCAATACCACAGTTCAAAAGCATCAATTTTTCGGCTCTCATACGATTTCTTTTAATCAATTTCAGGTAACCATTTAATACACATTTGAATGATTATTATTCTATTCACATAGCTGTGCAAGGATCACCACAATCTTGTTTTAAATAATTTTCACCACTGCAAAAAGAAAACTCACCCCCATCTCCAATCAATCCCCAGCTGAAGGGCTACTAATATGCATTCTTTTTTCATAGGTTAGCTGTTTCTAGACATTTAATGTAAGTGAACTTACAAAGCATATAGTCTATTGTGCCCAGTTTCTTTTATTAATCATATTTTTCAGTTTCATCTGTATTTTAAGATAAATATGTACAGTTTTAGAAAAAGGTGAAATTAGTCGATAGAAATTATGCTTAATTTATTTAAATGTCTATAATGAAAATGGGAGAAAATATTTATTTGAGTTAGTTATGCTTATACTGTTCATTGTTCAGCTGTTAAGTTGGGTCTGACTCTTTGTGACCCTATGGACTTCAGCACACAGGGTTCACCTGTCCTTCACTATTTCCTGAAGTTTGCTCAGATTCATGTCCATTGATTTGGTGATGCTATCTAACCATCTCATCCTCTGCTACCTGCTTCTTCTTTTGTTATATTAAGTAATTTATGTCTTATATACACATGAGCAAGAGTAGAAATATTTATTTTCAACAATTTACTAAAACAAGTCTTGACTCCTTCCTTCCCTAATACAGATTTATATGGAAAAGTCTCAGGATTATCTAAGATTATATGAGAGACTCAGATTCAACACATGCCCTCTCTGTGCCCATTCTGTGTCCATCCATGAGCTTATACATACACCATCTCACCTAATAATCACTACATTTCCTCGGGGTGGTCCTACCTCTAAGACTTGGGAAAATATAATTAATTATGGGGGTCTTGATTTTTCATTTACTAAAGAGAACGAATGATTACAAAGTTCCATCCTAACTCTAATATACTGTGATTTTGTCTTCAAATTCTTGCAAAGAGAATCATAAATTGAGTAAAGTTAACTAAAATAAAATGTGCAATTATTTAAGAGGAAGACAATTTTCTTCATTGATAGGATTTTTGTCTAAACTATATGATAACTTATTTAATTTGTATAGTCTTTTTACCTTCATAATATAGAAGCAGGTATACTAAGTGCAGAACCAAATAAATATTTTGAGATGTCAATGTATGGCAAAACCAATACAATAATGTAAAGTAATTAGCCTCCAATTAAAATAAATAAATTTAAAACATAAATAGATAAAAAATGAAAGAGAGGAATAAGAGACAGAAATGCTGGGAAAGTCATCAACACAGTAAATTCCAGCTTTCCCTCTGAAATAAAAGGCCAAAATAAATCTTTAATAATCAATTATATTTAACTAAATTAATTCCATTTGCAAGTTTTTCTGTTTTTACTTTATTGTGGGAAATAAAATTCAAGGATATTGGTTTCCAAATTATAACTGGCATATTCATTCTTTCTAACAGTTATCAAGTCATGTCACTTCCCCAAAATGCATGCAGTTATTGAAATTTCTGTCACAAAAGTCTCAACAGCAATATTTCTGGTCACTCTCATGATAGTCATGTAACACAATCGTTATAGAAGGCATGGTGTGGAGACTGTCCTCTGCATGCCCCTCCAGGTCCACAGTACACCACTTAGCATCCACTCTGTACACTTCTGGAGGTTGACCTACAGGAACTACATCATTTTTCACTATTATTTCCCCTAGTTTGTAGACACTGACTATTTCTTAAAAATATCGGAGGTAAGATAACAAGATAATTAAGATAATTAAGGTTGGATAACGGTGATAAGATATTTTGACAAGAGACCGAGCAGAGCTGAAAACAAGGAGAGATTTACAGGTCACTGGAGAAAAGAAAACAAACATTTCCTAAGCATCTTCAAAACTTAATTCAGTCACTTTTCCAAATACACCACTCTTTCTACTCACTGCTATCAATTCTTTTCTTCTTATAAATCTTCAGTCTTTAAGCCTTGTCCTTTTTATTTACTGACCATGAGTAAGTTTTTTTTTTTTTTTACTTTTTAAAATGGTTTGAAGATAAAAACAAGCAAGCTTGAAGCTGTGTCTTAAACGTGACACTTGGAACTGGTTGCCAATTTAAAAAAACTTACATTTTTCACAAATCATGTGCTAAATTAAATATTTTCTTCCATGTCTCATTGCTAATTTTTGATTGATAATTAATCTCTAGATGGTTAACTCCTGAGATACCAGATTCTGATTCCTTTTGTATAAGAAAAAAAGTGCAGTTAATTACATAGAGGGATTCCAAATACTTGTTGAATCATGTCTGTTATGCTCATATAAATGGAACATATTAATTCAATCAATATTTAATAACTTGACCATAAATATACATTCCTTTATGTTTGGCTGGAATATGGTGTTTTGCTACATGCCCAGATGCTGGTGTAAGTCATTTAAAACATCTGTGCCAAGTTTCCTTTAATACAAAATTAGGATAATTATAATAACGACATTGCTATGCTCATAACACTAAAGCTTGTTAACATATGTGAAATACAACACAGCTTATGACATAGTGATCACATAATTATAATTAATTTTGATCACTCTACCTCCTAAGAATGACATTTAAAAGCTCAGCAAATAAAATTTAGTATGATATATTACAACCAAAGCAATATCTATACATTAGGATTGAATAATTTCACTATTTACTTCTAAACCACGACATACCATTTGCACACAACACACAAACTCTTCACTGTGAACAATGATAATAAAAGGATTTGAGAAAACAGCTCCAAAAGATCTGAGATTTAAGACTATCTTTACTCATCAAATAGAAATCAAAAAATGTTGGTGTTTTTGTTGAAGTTCATTTGATAAGTCGTGTTTGACTCTTTGCGATCCCATGTCAGTCAGTGCTAACTGTGGCTTTTTAAAAAAATTCTCTTTGTATATGAAGAACATCTGGAATCTTTCTGAGTTGAGTAAATGGATCTGAAAAATGGATCTGTAGTGACTGAGTTTATTTTGCAAGGATTTTCTGCAGGATGGGAACTTCAGGTTGTCTTCTTCGTGACATTCTCCTTGATCTATGGGGCTACTGTGCTGGGAAACGCTCTCACTGTGGTCACAGTGACATGCAGTTCCACCCTTCGTTCTCCCATGTACTTCCTCCTCGGAAACCTCTCCTTTTTGGACATGTGTCTCTCCACGGTCACCACACCCAAGATGATCAGAGACTTGCTCACTGAACACAAGACCATCTCTATATGGGGATGCATGGCTCAGATGTCCTTTATGCACTTGTTTGGAGGTGCTGAGGCAACTCTTCTGGTAGCCATGGCTTTTGACAGATATGTGGCCATATGTAAACCCCTGCACTACAGGAAAATCATGAACCACAGGTTGCTGAACGGGTTTGTTATACTCTCATGGACAATTGGTTTTATACACACCATGAGTCAGATGGTATTAACGGTAAACCTGCCTTTCTGTGGCCCCCGCATTGTAGACAACATATTCTGTGACCTTCCCCTTGTGATTTAGCTTGCGTGTGTGGAAACATACACCCTGGAATTATTTGTCATTGCTGACAGTGGACTCTTGTCACTTATCTGTTTCCTCCTCCTGCTTGTCTCCTACACTGTCCTCCCGGCCACTGTGCAACGAAGATCATCGGGAGGCCTCTCCAAAGCTCTGTCCACACTGTCTGCCCACATCACTGTGGTCAGTCTGTTCTTTGGGCCGTGTATCTTCATCTATGCCTAGCCATTCAAGAGTTTTGCCAGCAATAAAGTCCTTGCTGTATTTTACACTGTATTCACACCCTTATTGAATCCTATTATTTACACCCTGAGAAATCAGAAAATGCAAGAGGCCATGTAAAAATTAAGGTTCCAAAATGTTAGCTCCACATAGAACTTTTAGATTTTAGAACTGTATAGGTAACCCAGCTTTCAAATATATTGCAAATATAATTTGAATACATATGCAATACATAGTTTTACTTTCTTATTTTAGAATCATAACTGATGCATACAAAATTAATGATAATATATTTTAAATTTATTAAATGCTGTTATAATGATAATTAGTGATCTCAGCAAATAGCCATATAAAAATCATTAAATACTTTATGATACAGGCAATATATATTTGTTAGTGAAGAAATAAATACAAAAACATGGTGATTACTGTTAGAGATTACTTTAATTGAAATGGGTTGTTAATGACAGTCATAATACTATCATTTATACTCATAGTCATTTATAAATGACTGTCATTTACAGTATCATTAAATGAGACTGAACAAACAATGATTGAAAGAATTCGAACAAATGAAAGAAAATGTAAGAATAAAAAGTCATATTTGACAGCATCATAAATATAGAATGCTAGATTGAACATAAGATACCAAAGGGAAAAAACAATAGAAGGGCAATTTTAATAGAACTTCATAGAGCAGCCTTGAAATCAAACACTCTTAAGAAATTCCATTTGTATTCACAACTGACTTTCAAACCTAAGGAAACAAAAGTAGAAGCACTTTTTTTTAAATTTTATGTAATATACCATGTAACTTGTCTTTTCCAAGTGCTTAAACTATGGTTCAATTGTCTTTGGTAAGCTTGAAATTTTTCTTGCAATTATAAGCAAATTAACATTTGCTTGTTAGTGTTAAGGGCAAGGGGGCATTTCTTGCTGAATTCAGAATCCCAAACTTATTGATGGCTAAACTTAAATATTCTTCCCCAATTCAAGAGACTAAACATTTCTTCTTGTTCCAGGCAATAGTTTTCAAATTAATCCTAAAGAAGATATAGATTTTTTTCTCCATTCAATGCATCTTCAAGTTCATCCAAAGTGATGCTGTTAAAACACAGTGCTCGGATTCTTTACAGCATGTTGGTAGCCTGTTTCTTTAAACTGTATGGCAAGCTAAATTCATGCTTGCTGCTGCTGCTAAGTCGCTTCAGTCGTGTCCGACTCTGTGTGACCCCATAGACGGCAGCCCACCAGGCTCCCCCGTGTCCCTGGGATTCTCCAGGCAAGAACACAGGAGTAGATTGCATTTCCTTCTCAAACGCATGAAAATGAAAAGTGAAAGTGAAGTCGCTCAGTCGTGTCCGACTCTTAGCGACCCCATGGACTGCAGCCTACCAGGCTCCTCCTGGATTTTCCAGGCAAGAGGGCTGGAGTGGCTTGCCATTGCCTTCTCCAAATTCATGCTTCAGTTCAGTTCATTTCAGTTCAGTCGCTCAGTCGTGTCCGACTCTCCGCGACCCCATGAATCACAGGACGTCAGGCCTCCCTGTCCATCACCAACTCCCGGAGTTCACTCAAACTCATGTCCACAGAGTCGGTGATGCCATCCAGCCATCTCATTCTCCATCGTCCCCTTCTCCTCCCGCCCCTAACCTTTCCCAGCATCAGAGTCTTTTCCAGTGAGTCAACTCGTCGCATGAGGAGGCCAAAGTATTGCAGTTTCAGCTTTAGCATCAGTCCTTCCAATGAACACCCAGGATTGATCTCCTTTAGAATTGACTGGTTGGATCTCCTTGCAGTAGTTCACAAATGTCAAAATAACCTATAACATATTATTGACCAGAATGTTCATAAAAAATTACCAGTGAAACAGTTTTATGCTATACCTAAAATTGTCCCATAAAATTATGATTATTTCTCTAAGATGGATATAATCAAAAAGGTGACAAATAACAAGGGTTGACAAGGATGTAGAATAATTGGAACCCTCATATACTGCTGATGGAATACAGAATGGTGTAACCATTTTGGAGAGAATTTTGGCAGTTCCTCAAAAATGTTAAATATAGAATTACCATGTGCCCAGGTTACTTCATTCCAAATTCATCTTCAAAAGAAATTAAGGCACATGTACACCCCAAAAATTATACTAAAATGATTGTAGCAGCTTTCATCATACTAGTAAAAATGTTAAAACGACCCAAATGTTCATCAACTAATGAATGGATAAATAAAACATGCTGCTGCTACTGCTGCTAAGTCACTTCAGTCGTGTCCGACTCTGTGTGACCCCATAGACGGAAGCCCACCAGGCTCCCCCGTCCCTGGGATTCTCCAGGCAAGAACACTGGAGTGGGTTGCCATTTCCTTCTCCAATGTGTGAAAGTGAAAAGTGAAAGTGAAGTCGCCCAGTCGTGTCCGACCCTTAGCGACCCCACGGACTGCAGCCTACCAGGCTCCTCCATCCATGGGATTTTCCAGGCAAGAGTACTGGAGTGGCTTGCCATTGCCTTCTCCGTAAAACATGCTATATACATATAATGGAATATTATTTGGAAATAAAAATGAATCAGGTACTGGCATATGCTACACTATGTATGAATCTTGAAAACATTTGGCTAAGTTAAAGAAATGAGTCACTAAAAACTACACGTTACTTTAGTCCATTCGTATGAAATATCCTTTATAGGCAAACCCTTAGAAGTAGAAAGTAGACTAATGGTTGCCTAGAGCCGGGAGTGTGAGGGAAGCAAGGATGTGGTCTTTTTAGACTGGCTTCTCTTCAATGTTTTCAAGACTCATTCACGTCACAGCTTACCTCACTACTTGATGCTAAGAGTGACATGAGCAACATGAGAGGAGGAATCCCTGGTCCATTGCTCTCCAATAAACACACCAATTTAACAGCAAAGAGGAACTCAAAAGCCTCTTGATGAAAGTGAAAGAGGAGAGTGAAAAGTTTGGCTTGAAGCTCAACATTCAGAAAACGAAGATCATGGCATCTGGTCCCATCACTTCATGGGAAATAGATGGAGAAACAGTGGAGACAGTGTCAGACTTTATTTTTTTGGGCTCCAAAATCACTGCAGATGCTGATTGCAGCCATGAAATTAAAAGACGCTTACTCCTTGGAAGAAAAGTTATGACCAACCTAGATAGCATATTAAAAAGCAGAAACATTACTTTGCCAACCAAGGTCTGTCTAGTCAAGGCTATGGTTTTTCCCATGGTCATGTATGGATGTGAGAGTTGGACTGTGAAGAAAGCTGAGCGCCGAAGAATTGATGCTTTTGAACTGTGGTGCTGGAGAAGACTCTTGAGAGTCCCTTGGACTTCAAGGAGATCCAACCAGTCCATTCTAAAGGAGATCAATCCTGGGTGTTCATTGGAAGGACTGATGCTAAAGCTGAAACTCCAATACTTTGGCCACCTCATGCGACGAGTTGACTCACTGGAGAAGAGTCTGATGCTAGGAAGGATTGAGGGTGGGAGGAGAAGGGGACGACAGAGAATGAGATGGCTGGATGGCATCACTGACTCGATGGACATGAGTTTGAGTGAACTCCGGGAGTTGGTGATGGACAGGGAGGCCTGATGTCCTGTGATTCAAGGGGTCGCGGAGAGTCGGACACGACTGAGCCACTGAACGGAACTGAACTGAACTGAACTGAACTGAGTGAACAGATTTTCTTTGTGGGAACCCTGAAACCAATTGAAAATCTCTTTTACCCCTGGAGAATGAAAAATCAGACTCACCAAATCAGGCAAGGAGATTCAGGTCTTGCTAGTATTGGAGCTCTTACAGGTCTGTCACAGTCTGGCTGTCTGGGGGAAGACAGAGGCAGTTAGCTGGACCAGTTATATAATTGATTCTCCATAACTCAGCACAGAATGAGTGGATAAAATATTCCAGCTCTCAGCTTCCACCTGTAAAGGAAAGAGTTAATTTACGGATCTAGCATCCCAACTTCACAGAGGATTCCCAAAGAACTAGTACTTATCTCACCAGGCTTGGAGCTGTGATGGTTCTGATAGAGTCCAGGTGCTGGGGGAGAATGGGGATAGCAGGTTGGGCTTCTAGACGCCAAAGCTTCACCACATACCCCACCACGATCTGTCCACAGAGTGAGAAAACAAAAATCACTACCAAGAGGCATGCTTCCTCCTGAGGAGGGAAACCATTGGCAGAGGTCTCCAGAACCTCTGTTCAGGTTTATTGGTGAGGACCTCCTCCTGTACAAGGCCAGTCTGTGAAGACTGGAGAGGTGCCTGCACGGTCTAATGTTTAGAGACCAATGCAGAGAATCAACAGAGAACCAGGCAAAGATGTTCTAAAGAAAGAAGCAAGGTAAATCTCCAGAAACTGACACTAATGAAACAGTTCATGATTTGCCTGACTGAGAATTGAAAGTAACTGTCATAAAGATTCCCTTTGGAATGAAGAGAGCGTAGCATGAATACTCCTTTCAGTAACAGTCTCATGACTCCCTTCAATAATAGTCTCACGGCTCCTGCCAGAACATGACAGTAAAATCTCACAATTACTTTAGTAAATAGTCTCTTTCATTTTTATCAGGCCCAGTGTATCCCAGGGGTTATGCTGGGCTTCTACTTTAGTTATTAAGCAGAAGAGGAAGTTAGTCCAGGCCTAAAAGATGACCTATCTCCTTGCAGAAGTGACGCCTCTGAAGCTCCTTGAGCAGCAGAAAGTTCTAGCTCTTACTGATGTTGAGGAATCTGTAGAACCAGTCTATCAGGGCATTTATCCAGATGTACTCATTCCATACTTCAGGGTTTTAAACTTTTCCCAACCAGTGCTCTGACCTTATCATGATACACATGCCTGGAGTGTTTGTACTCTTTTGGATCCGTGTAACTGTGGAAGATCCCCTAGAGAAGGGAATGGCAACACACTTCAGTATTCTTGCCTAGAGAATTCCATGGGCAGAGGAGCCTGGCGGGCTACAGTCCACGGGGTTGCAGAGTCAGACACTCCTGAGTAACTAACAGTTTCAAAGGTGAAGGATATTCTATAGGTATACTTGTGTAACTCTGTTAGATCTTCAGTATCTTGCTTGTCTGTGTCTACTTACTCAGGAGACAAGGAACTCTTTGTAAACTACCAAAGAGTTTTTAAATCCTTACACCTAACCTTTAATGTTTGTTAGTTAACGACTTTCAGTTTCTTTTTATTTCAAGGCATCAATACAACTTACAGTAACCAAACAACTGCTCTCTTTATAGGAATTTCTCTTCTCTTTCTTCCAAATAAAAGAATCATTCACCTGCAATAGCATTCCTTTCCAACAGGTTGAATTCCCAGATCACCACCCATGAAATATTTAGCCATCAGCCAACTGCACTAAGCGAGGGCCTGTGTCCCATCTACCACCTGAGTGAATGTGTGCTCACTCAGTCAGTCAGAGCCAATTCTTTATGACCCCATGGTCTGCAGCCTGCCAGGCTCTTCTGTCCATGGAAATTTCCAGGCAAGAATACCGGAGTGGGTTGCCATTTCCTCCTCCAGGGGATCATCCTGAGCCAGGAATTGAACCTGCATCTCCTGCACTGGCAGCTGGATTCTTTATCACTGAGCCACTGGGAACCCTGCCATTTGCAGTGGAATCTTATTGGCCACCAGGTGATGAGCCAGCTACAAATCCCCATTTTCATCTGTTTCTCAGACCACTCCCAGTACCAACTATGTTAATTTAGGTCTTCTGAGAAATGGATACCAAGATGAGGTTACATTCATAGTACATTCACACAGTGGAATAAAACTCGGTAATACATTTAAAAAAATTAAACTTGTACATTAAACAGTCTGGATACATCTCTAAAAGACTGTTATTTTAGGGAGAAGATACTCAAAAGCATACACATTGTAAGATTTTATTTAAAAGAAATTCAACAATAGACAAAACTGATATTACGTGAGGGAAATGAGAATAGTCCTTATCTCTGCTGGTGAATGTTTATTGCAAAGCAGTAGAAGGGAAATTTTGGGTGTGAAAAAAATTTATTTAGAAATTTGACAAGTGTGGTAGTTTCATAGATGCCTGCACAAGAAAACAAAATTTTCAAACTATACATTTAAGATTGGTTCATCTTAACATCTATAAATTATTTATCATGTAGATAACAGAATTTAAAGACTGGCTTTAAAAATGGCAAAAATATCAAATAAAGTTATTTGGGATGGTATCCTTTCAATAGTTAATAAAAGAAATTCTGAGGATGCTTTATGGAAATAATATTAATTATAATAGAGCAATATCTTGATTTGCTTTCTTACCAAAAACCTTTTTCTCCTTCTCCTGGGATGCAGCTATAAGCTCTTAAAGCCAATGTCTAATTCATTTTCCATGGTAAAAGCAGGTGTGACAGAGAGGAGTTCTAGTTTTACTGGTCCTAATAGAAATTTTATTTTTATTTTTTTAATATACTCTACTTTGGGACATTTTTGTGTGCTATATTTGTCTCTAATTTTGCCTTATATGTTAAAATTAAACTAGCAGTGCACTAAAATTAATACCTCTTCAAGTTTTCTATTTTTTTTTCAGAAAAAATAGATGCAATTCACTAGTAAATTACTTATTGCCTTATTCTTTCCTTTTCCCAAGCACTAAGACTACCATAAATGACCATCTTATATAAATTAAAACATAGTTTAGAACATTATATGAACTTCTCAGTTCAAACTGAAGAAAACTAATCATTAAAGACATGGGTTATTTTATATGATGAGAGAGAGCTTCAGTTGTTTTCTTTGACAAGATAATTTGTCAAGTTTTTTGGGAAAATCAAATCCTGGGTCACAATTTTATTATAAATAAATATAAGTATTTAATAAGACGTATCCCAGGGGTTCTATTTATTTTAAAATGTTCAGATTATTAATTGAGAACTTAGTTGGCAATCAAGATCCAATGATGAATGGTGGTATATCGGGTTCTTTTTTTATACTAAATTATCTCCTTTGATGATCTGCTTATTTCAATACAAGCCTTTGACTATGTGGATCACAACAAAACTGTGGAAATTTTTTTAAAAATTTTTTTTCAGTTTATTATTCAGTAGAGGATCATGTCATCTGCAAACAGTGAGAGTTTTACTTCTTTTCCAATTTGGATTCCTTTTATGTCTTTTTCTGCTCTGATTGATGTGGCCAAAACTTCCAAAACTATGTTGAATAGTAGTGGTGAGAGTGGGTACTCTTGTCTTATTCCTGACTTTAGGGGACATGAAAGAGATGAGAATACTAGATCATCTTACCTGTCTCCTGAGAAACTTGTACGCAGGACAAGAAGCAGTATTTCTAACGTTACATGGGACAACTGATTGATTCAAAACTGGGAACAGAATATGTGAAGGCTGTATACAGTTGTCCTGCTTATTTAACTTCTATGCAGAATACATCATGTGAAATGCCAGGCTGGATGACTCACAGGCTGGAATCAAGATTGCTGGTAGAAATATCAACAACCTCAGATATGCAGGTAATAGTCACTCTAATATTAGGAAGAAAAGAGGAACTAAACAGCCTCTTGATGAGGGTGA
Organism: Moschus berezovskii; assembly: GCF_049115385.1. Lineage (NCBI taxonomy): Eukaryota > Metazoa > Chordata > Mammalia > Artiodactyla > Moschidae > Moschus > Moschus berezovskii. Next base: position 105,071,915 of record NC_142468.1, on the reverse strand, counting down.
AAAAGACAGTGAAAAAGCTGGCCTAAAACCCAACATTCAAAAAACTAAGATCATGGCATCCAGTCCTGTCACTTCATGGCAAATAGACGGGGAAACCATGGAAACAGTGATGAACTTTATTTTATTGGGCTCCAATATCACTGTGGATGGGGACTGCAGCCACAAAATAAAAGGAGCTTGCTCCTTGAATGAAAAGCTATGACAAACCTAGACAGTGTATTATAAAGCAGAGACATCACTGCCAACAAAGGTCCTTGTAGTCAAAGCTGTGGTTTTTCCAGTAGTCATGTACAGATGTGAGAGGTGTACCATAAAAAAGGTTGAGTGCCAAAGAATTGATACTTTTGAACTGTGATGTTGGAGAAAACTCTTGAGAGTCTTTTGGACAGCAAGGAGATCCAGCCAGTCAATCCTAAAGGAAATCAGTCTTGAATATTTACTGGAAGGACTGATGTTGAAGCTGAAACTCCAATACTTTGGCCACCTGATTCAAAGGAAAATGCATTGGAAAAGACCCTGATGCTGGGAAAGATGGAAGGCAGGAGGAGAAGGGGATGACAGAGGTTGAGATGATTGGATGACATGACCGACTTGATGGACATGAGTTTGATGGACATGAACTGGCTTCAGGAGTTGGTGATGGACAGAGAAGCCTGGCGTGCTGCAGTCCATGGGGTTGCAAAGAGTCAGACATGACTGAGCAATGGAACTGAATTGAACCAGTGTAATGCTACTACAGAGGAATATTTTCTTCAAAATTTTCAGCTAGAAATAAACAAGAACAAGCGAATAATTGCAGAGTAATGAAATATTTCTAAGTTTAAGATAACATAAATTTAGGAACTAAAATAGAAGAAAGAGAAATAAATTTCTGGAATGCTAGGAAACAACGAGCAAGTCTGAATCATGGAAGACACGGCTGGAGCAGAAGCTTTGAAAAGGCAGGGTAGTGCAGGAGAAACAGGTATCAGAGAACAACCTCATGGCTGCTTTTTTTTTTTTTTTTTGTATTTCTGTCTTCAAGTCATCCAGTAAACATGCCACTGAGACACCACACTTCCCAAGTAGCTCTCCTATGTCCCCTGTCTCTCTTTAAAAATTTATTTTTTGTTTCTTCTCTGTTGTTTTCTAAGCTGCTGATTATCTTCTGCTTTTAAAATCAGAAATTTATGATTAAATGAAATACAATTTTAAATTACAGGTTGTGTTACACGATCAAGTGCTCTGTTAATTTACTAAAATATTAAAAATCTCTTTGCAGCTATTCATACCTTATTTGCTAACCTGAATATAAACAAGATTGACTGGTATTACATCTTGTAAAAATGAAAATCATTTATTTTCAAAATAGAAATAGCACTTGTAAGTATTTATGCACTCAGCATAGGAACTCCTAAATACATAAAGCAAATATTAACAGACATAAAAGCACAGTACAATAATGGTAGGGGACCTTTAACACACTTCTTATATCAACAGATATTCTTCCAGATAGAAAATCGTAAAGAAATATTGGTCTTTAATGACAGATTAGAACAGAAAAACTTAACAGATATTTATCGAACATTACATCATTTTTTCAATTGCACATATTTTTTCAATTGCACATAGAACACTCTCTATGGTTGATATCAAGTTAGGAGATAAAATAAGCCTCAATAAACATAAGATTGAAAATATATCAAACACCTTTTCCAATAATGTCATAATGAAACTAGTGATAATTTTCTTTGAAATATTAATAGTCATATAATTATCAATGGAAGGCTTTAAAATTTTCACTTAATGTAATAGAAAGTGTTTTAGAATGTTTCTTATTAATAGCAAATGAACAAAGCCACATTCCACTGAGAAAATACTTGTTTTTCTGCTATTCTGTAAAAATGGTAAGATGAGCAATATGACAATAAATAAAATGCATTCCTTATCAGCAAACACCATGGAAAGGTACACACAAACCATTTCTAAGGTTTGCAAATATAGTGATAGAATAAATTAAATCTTGTGGAAAGGAATTTCGCTTATTGTAAGACTATGGGAGATTTTAACATTTGTATATGAGAAATTCCCATCAACTACAATGACTCTTGCAAAAAAGCAATATCTATGCAAAAACTCTGTATGAAACCATGGGTTAAATGATGAATTTGACTAGAATTAAATAAAGATTTGGAGATTAGGAACAGAGATGTCAACCAATTCAAAAGTTATTCAGGGCAGCCCTTGTTGTCAAGTTATTGAAACAGACTCTGAAGCCTGTGTTGCAGAGTATACCAGAAATATCAATATGATTATTTCAGTAAAAGCAACACCTTACAAAATAAGAATTTATTATATTTTATTTTAAGAAAGATAATGATTATGAAAGGGCTTCCTGGGCGGCACAGTGGTAAGAATCCCCCTGCCAGTGCAGGAGATGCAAGAGACGCAGGTTTGGTCCCTGGGTCGGGGAGATCCCTGGAGGAGGAGACGGCAATCCACTCCAGTGTTCTTGCCTGGAAGATTCCACGGACAGAGAAGTCTGGCAGGGTACAGTCCATGGGGTCACAGTCAGACACAACTGAGCACACAGCACAACAGCACACAGCAATGATTATGAAACTATTTTGTGCCGAGTATAAACATTCTCTCAAAATTTCATAGAAAGATACCTGAATAATGAAAATAGCTATACTTTAGTTAGCTTAATGATTAATCATTAATGAATATCAATTTTAAATAATTTAGCATAATTTATTTCAATTTTATCTTTAAAAATTTCTACTGTAACATGTAAACATATACATAAGATGTGCTTTTATACAATATGTGTAGATCAATTTTTATATTAATATTTTGATGGACAGAATGATTTTTCGATTATTCATCTCAAAAATTACTGCAGAGTTGTTAGAAGGAATGTAAGAAAATTTCTTGGGAGTGAAGTGAGGAAAATAAAGTGTGTGTTAAATCAAAGCTGTCTACACTTACTATATCACAATCAACCAACACTCTCATGCCTATTTTAATCATTCCAACTTCCCACTAGGGAAGCCCCTCATATTCAAGAGAATAAAGGAAAATTTGAATACTCCAGGAAATGACAGGAGAGTGACAGTATATTCCAGGATCAGAAATTAAGTGTGAACATCTTGCCTCAGTGATTTAACTACTCCCACTGAAATTTGGATTCCCAGAGATCCAACAAGTCTGCCTCCAAGGTGGTTCACATTTTTATAAAACAGGCCTAAAATAGTACCCAGAACCATATGAAGGGAATCACAGAGAGTGAAAAGTAGATTTGTCATTTTGAATAAACCCTTGAACATGCTGCTCCTAATACTGTGCCTTTAGAACAAGTAAGTGAAAATATTACAGAGAGCTAATTCATTAGAAGGTTCATACTCTGAAAAAGGTATTTTAATTACTCCTGTATTGGCTGAAAGGAAAAGGCTATGGATTTTAAGATATGAAATCACATCCTTATTTCACAATGAGCTATAATCAACAATTTCCATGAAAATTTAAAAGATAAATATTCTCAAAATGATATTGCAAAGTAAAATATGACAATAGATGATGTGATTAGGAATCATGACTAAAATTAAGAAAAGTAAACCCTGAGTATCCAGATAATTCATACTATCATTGAAAATAATGGAAAACCTAGAAACTCATGATATTTTCTGCAGAATAGGGATCAAGCTTCAAGTGTTGGCAGAACAAGTAAATATGCATATATAATGACAGTTGAAGCAGGATTTGGCAAGGTAGAATTAGGTAGACACAAACTAGATATTTAGAAAATCTCTGTATAAAACGTACCATTAATACAATGAGATTTTAAATAAATCTGAAAGAGCGAGAAGTCCCTACAGGATATTCGTATTAAAGTGCGAAGTCGCTTCAGTAGTGTCCAGCTTTCTGCAACCCTATGCACTGCAGCCGGCCAGGCTCCTCTGTCCTTGGGATTCTCCAGGTAAGAATACTGGAGCGGGTTGTCATTTCCTTCTCCAGGGGCTCATCTTGACTGAGGGATCGAACTAGGGTCTCCTGCATTGCAGGAAGATTTTTTAATTGTTGAGGCACCTGGAAATCCTTCATATTCAAGAGAGCAGTTCAGTTCAGTTCAGTCACTCAGTCGGGTCCGACTCTTTGTGACCCCATGAACCTCAGCACGCCAGGCCTCCCTGTCCATCACCAACTCCCGGAGTCCACCCAAACCCACGTCCATTGAGTCGGTGATGCATTCCAACCATCTCATCCTTTGTCGTCCCCTTCTCCTCCTGCCTTCAATCTTTCCCAGCATCAGGGTCTTTTCAAATGAGTCAGCTCTTCTCATCAGGTGGCCAAAGTATTGGAGTTTCAGCTTCAACATCAGTCCTTCCAATGAACACCCAGGACTGATCTCCTTTAGGATAGACTGTTTGGATCTCCTTGTAGTCCAAGGGACTCTCAAGAGTCTTCTCCAACACCACAGTTCAAAAGCATCAATTCTGTGCTCAGGAGTCTTTATAGTCCAACTCTCACATCCATACATGACCACTGGAAAAACCATAGCCTTGACTAGATGGACCTTTGTTGGCAAAGTAATGTCTCCGCTTTTTAATATACTATCAAGGTTGGTCATAACTCTCCTTCCAAGGAGTAAGCGTTTTTTAATTTCATGGCTGGAATCAGCATCTGCAGTGATTTTTGAGCCCCCAAAAATAAAGTCTGACACTGTTTCCACTGTTCCCCAATCTATTTCCCATGCAGTGATGGGACCAGATGCCACGATCTTTGTTTTCTGAATGTTGAGCTTCAAGCCAACCTTTTCACTCTCCTCTTTCACTTTCATCAAGAGGCTTTTGAGTTCCTCTTCACTTTCTGCCATAAGGGTAGTGTCATCTGCATATCTGAGGTTATTGATATTTCTCCCAGCAATCTTGATTCCAGCTTGTGCTTCTTCCAGCCCAGCGTTCCTCATGATGTACTCTGCATATAAGTTAAATAAGCAAGGTGACAATACACAGCCTTGACAAGTACTTGACAAGTACTTGACGTACTTGTACAGTACTAGAAAACTATAATTTTTTTTAAATTTATTTATTTATTTATTTTTTATTTCTAAAAAAGAATTTTATTAAAAAAGCACAAATGCAAAGAAATGAACAGAGGAAAATTTATGTGTTGAACCTGGACTGGTCACATGATAACATACATGCTACAATTCCATTCTATAATTTACAAACACAAAATTTTGACAAGAATAAAAGTTAAAAATGTATAATGGTTTACATTTTATTGAATATAATTCACATAGTATACATTTACCCTTTTTAAGTACACATTTCAATGATTATTTTTATACTCATATATTTGTGTATCTATCACCACAATCTGATGTTAAGTCATTATCATCAGCAGTGCCCATTGGCACTCACATCCCAACTCACGGGGACTACTGACATAATTTCTGTCTTTACGGATTTTTGTTTTTAAATATTTCATATAAAGCAAGCTATATAACATGTGGTCTTTTCTGTTAGGTCTCTTTTATTTAGTTTTTGAGATTTGTCTAGGATAAGTGTGCATAGGTTTTAAAAAATATAAAATGCATCTATATTGAAATTATGTGTGTTTTCTTAAAATGTCTATAACAAAACGGAAAGAGAATATTTAATTGTTACATTAAGTAATGTGTATTGTTCATATCTGATAATAAAATAAGCCTTGGTTTATTACTTTTCTAATAGGGATTTATATAAATTATTCTCAGGCTTTAATCTTGGATTTTCATGAATAGCTGACTCAATATACGCCTTCTCGGTGCTCATTCTGTGCCAAGCCAGGAGCTTATATATACACTATCTCATCTAATACTCACTACACATTCTTGGGAGTGGTCTTGCCTTTAGGACTCGGGGAGATTTACTTACTTACCTAGACCTTGATTTTTCATTTACTAAATAAGGTGTGGAGAAAAGTGATTAGAAAGTTCTTTCCTAGTGCTAATGTATTATTTTTCTACCTTCAATTTTATCCAAAGTAGATCATAAATTTAGTGAAAGTAATAAAATCTAATTGGCAATTAATTATTCAAGAGGAATAAAAGTTTCTTTACCAATACATGTTGTTGTCTAAGCTATATAATAATTTCTTTCCTTTCATTTATGTTACCTTTGTATTCATAATAGAAGTGCAGAAATAAATATTTTGAGAAGACTTGCTCAGGAAGAAGAATGAGAGACACAAGCACTGGGAAAGTCATCAACTTAAATTCATGCCATCTTTCCCTCTGAAATAAAGTAAAAGGCCAGTATAAGTCTTTTTAATCAATTTCTGCTTAATTGAATTAATTTCATATTCAGGTTTTTCTTTTGTTAGTTGTATCAGGGGTTGTAAAATTCTATGTAACATAGGAACTATGTGAAAAATATAGTCTGTTTTTCATTAAGAGGAGCATTTACAATAGAAACCTTTATGTTTAGTTTTAAAAAATAACAAAATATAATTCTGGAAGCAAAAAAGATAAATCCATGTGACAAAGGCAATGGTTTCCAAATTATAGCTGGTTTTCATTTTAATAGTTATCGAGCCTTGTCATTTCTCCATAGTGCATGTAATTATTGCATTTACTGCCACAAAAGTGTCAATAGTAATATTTATGCTCATTTACATTTTATTCATGTAGCACAACTCTTCATAGAAGGCTTAGTGTGCTTCTGTCCTCTGTGTACTCCCCAGGTAAACAGTCAACATTTCAGGATCCACTCTGTATACTTCTGTAGACTAACCTACAGTAACAACATTATTTTCACTTTATTTTCTCTAATTTGCAGGCACTAATCATTTCTTGAAAATATCTGAGATAAGAAAAAACTTCTGGAACTTTTTTTGAGTTGAGTAAATGGATCTGAAAAATGGATCTGTAGTGACTGAGTTTATTTTGCAAGGATTTTCTGCAGGATGGGAACTTCAGGTTGTCTTCTTCGTGACATTCTCCTTGATCTATGGGGCTACTGTGCTGGGAAACGCTCTCACTGTGGTCACAGTGACATGCAGTTCCACCCTTCGTTCTCCCATGTACTTCCTCCTCGGAAACCTCTCCTTTTTGGACATGTGTCTCTCCACGGTCACCACACCCAAGATGATCAGAGACTTGCTCACTGAACACAAGACCATCTCTATATGGGGATGCATGGCTCAGATGTTCTTTATGCACTTGTTTGGAGGTGCTGAGGCAACTCTTCTGGTAGCCATGGCTTTTGACAGATATGTGGCTATATGTAAACCCCTGCACTACAGGAAAATCATGAACCACAGGTTGCTGAACGGGTTTGTTATACTCTCATGGACAATTGGTTTTATACACACCATGAGTCAGATGGTATTAACGGTAAACCTGCCTTTCTGTGGCCCCCGCATTGTAGACAACATATTCTGTGACCTTCCCCTTGTGATTTAGCTTGCATGTGTGGAAACATACACCCTGGAATTATTTGTCATTGCTGACAGTGGACTCTTGTCACTTATCTGTTTCGTCCTCCTGCTTGTCTCCTACACTGTCCTCCCGGCCACTGTGCAACGAAGATCATCGGGAGGCCTCTCCAAAGCTCTGTCCACACTGTCTGCCCACATCACTGTGGTCAGTCTGTTCTTTGGGCCGTGTATCTTCATCTATGCCTGGCCATTCAAGAGTTTTGCCAGCACTAAAGTCCTTGCTGTATTTTACACTGTATTCACACCCTTATTGAATCCTATTATTTACACCCTGAGAAATCAGAAAATGCGAGAGGCCATGTAAAAATTAAGGATCCAAAATGTTAGCTCCACATAGAATTTTTAGATTTTAGAATTGTATAAATAACCCAGCTTTCAAATATAAGGCTAACAAAATTTGAATATATTATATGTAATACATGGCTTTACTCTTTTATTTTAAATCATAACTGGTGCAGAAAAAATTAATGATAAAATGCTTTAAATTCACAGTTAATGCTGGTATAGCACATAATGATAATTAGTTATCTGCAGCAAAATAGACATATAATGTCATTAAATACTTTATGATATATTCAATATTTATTTATTAGTGAAGAGATAAATAGAAAAATATGTAGTGGTACTATTAGAGATTATTTTAATATAGATTGCTAATGATTATCACTAACTACTACTACCATAAATGCGGTACCCTGAATAAATCATGATTAAAAGAATGATAACAGCAAAGGCAAAAATTTAATTTCAACCTCTTGAACCAATGAGATAAAGAACAAAAATAAATAAATTTGATAGTATAGTTACTATAAGATGACAGAGTGAATATAAATACCAGAAAGGAAAAAGAAATAATGGAAGGACAATTTCAATAGAACTACAAAGAGCAGCCTTGAAACCACATGCTCACAAGTGTGATTTGACTTTCAAATGTCAATTAAAAAAAAGAAGTACATTGCTTGATTTTATGTTATATATCATAATTTAAGAATATTTGCCATAAGAATTATATTCAACTCTATTTCTACATAGTAAACAAAAATATCTCAGTCCTACAATATAGCACACCTGATATTAAAGGAATCCTAACTAATTGCAAGGTAAAGTATACAATCAGTGGTAGATGGAATTATATGTCATTTCATAAATTATTATGTAAGATTTTTGGGTCTATCAGTATAAATCGCTCGAGCTCTTCAGTCACTTGGTTGACAAAACATATAGAATTGTCAAAAATCATTTAAAATATTTTTTAAATTAATGATTTTTAAAATAAATTAAAAAAAATTCACACCTGAACTCTAGTTTGAACTTTGAATGGCATTCCAGGAAAATACACCAACATGGAACCATTGCCTACTTTGAGAACATCTATAGAATACACTGCCCAGAGCCTGCTAGTAACACTGAATTTGGGAGAGCACTGTGGACTAGACTTTGAGCCTGAACAGGGATGGCTCAGACTTCGCTTGAACGAGAGCTCAGAGTCTGGGGGAAAAAAAAGAGAAAATCAGTAGAAAGCTTGCCCAGCAGAAGCAGACAGCAAGAAAAAAAAAAAAAAAGTCTCTCAAACTTGATTTTTAGTGGAGTTGAAAATAAGTGCTTCCCTAACAAGGGTTTGTCTTGTCATCAAATTATTTGTATGTCCTGAAACATCAAGGTGAGAATTTTCTTTTAACATGCAACTTCAAAGTGATAGGCTTGGGTATTTGGTAGAAGAAAACACAAGAGTTCACTGAAAAAACTGTGGTTTGAAACACTGGTTAAAATACAAAATTCAGCTGAGTAAATTTGCAGATCTAATTGGCTTATTAAACAATTCATGTCAGGTAGAAAGGCTCATCTGCCAGAAAGATACTATGAGATACACATGGAAACTTTGATAGTGAGGAGAGTAGATAAGCAAAGGAAGTCATGTAAGTAAAAAGAAGAAAGTTCATTGAAAGAAAGTAAAAGTTCAGATGAAGTCTGAGCTTAGGCATTTTCCTTTGGCTTGAACTTGTTGCTGGACAAGAAGAAAGTATTCTTTACTCCTGCTGGGAAAGTAGAATGATTGTCCTTCCTTTTGGGGAGTTGGTGATGGACAGGGAGGCCTGGCGTGCTGATTCATGGGGTCGCGGAGAGTCGGACACGACTGAGCGACTGAAGTGAACTGAACTGAACTGATATACATCTATCCCCATTGAGGTTAGTGCCTGATTACTTCCTGTTTGGGGTAACTGAGGATAAATGGTGGGGCATGAGAGCTCCCTTTACAGGCCTTCCCAAATCCAATTTTAGTTAAGGTTTCCTCTTAATTTTCAGACAGGCTATACTTACTCTCATAGAAATATTTTAAAAGAGAACTCACAATAAAAGATGTTTCCATGGTGGCTCAGACAATAAAGAATCTGCCTGCAATGCAGGAGACCCAGGTTCAATCCTAAGGTTGGGAAGATCCCCTGGAGAAAGGAATGGCTACCAGTTCCAGTATTCTTGCCTGGACAGAGGAGCATGCCCGGCTACAGTATTCTTGCCTGAAGAAAACCATGGACAGAAGAGCATGACCGGATGACAGTCCATGGGATCACAAAAGAGCTGGACATGACTGAGAAACTTTCACACTTTCACAATAAAAAAACCCAAGACAAGCAAAGAAAAAGTTCAGCATAACTGAGAATTGGGAGAAAGGGAAAAGAAAATACACAGAATGGTATAAATCAATTATAAATCATATATCTGATTAGGGACTTGTATCCAGAATACAAGAATTTAGAAAATTCTAGAATCAAAAGACAACTCAATTAAAAATGGGCAAATAATCTAAATAAATGTTTCCATAAAAGATATACAAATGGCCAATAAGTATTTAAAAAGATGCTGAACATCATTGGTATCAGGAGGAAACCCAAATAAAATTCACAATAAGAAATCACATCACACCCACTGGGATGGCTATAATCCAATAGATAGACAATTTCAAGGGTCAACAAGGATGTAGAACAATTGGAACCCTAATACATAGCTGGTGAAACATAAAATGGTGCAACACTTTTAAAGAAAATTCTGGTAGTTTTTCAAAATGTTAAGCATAGAATTAACATATGACCTAGCAAGTTTATTTCAAATATCAATGCAACATAAATGAAAACACATATGCACACAACAAACTGTAGACAAATGATTGCAACAGCCTTAATCATAATAATAAAAAAGCTAAAACATCCTCAAGTGTTCATCAGCTGATGAATGGATAGAACAAAATGTGCTGTATCCACAGTATAGAATATTACTTGGTGATTGAAAACCTCAGCTCTCAATTTCTCCCTGGGGAGGGAAAGAATCGAGCCATGCACCTAACACCTCAACTTCTCAGAGGCTTCTCAAAGAACTGGAATCTTTCTTATCAATCAATACTGAAAACTGAGATCCCTGAGAAATCTGTAATTATATAAAAAAGCAATAAAAACCAAAACCAAAAACCACAACAAAGGACACTGCATTTCCAGAGATATTTCATCTCTCTCTGACACTCTCCTCTCTCTTGGTCCCCTCTCTCCTTCTTTTGTGTCTGCATACATGCCTTTGTGGCACAGGCATCTCTGTGGGCATGGTTTCTTTGTCTCTACATCTTTTCTCCTATTTTTTCAATTATGTCTTTCCATCCTCCCCTCTTTTCTCCTGTCTTTTCCAATTACATTTCAGTCTGTCTTTCTGGGAATTTATATTATTATATTCATTTTACCCAAGCAAAATGACATATATTCAAAGTTATTTATGTGCAGCACATATGGCTGAATTGGATATAAATTTGAATGAAAGTACACTTGATCATATATTATATTCCTTTTGTAAAAGACGTTTGTTATTTTAATTTTAATGTAATAGGTTTATTTCACTTCTTAAACAAAAAGTTAAATTAAGTTTTTACAATTAAGTATTTTTTCTTCCATATATCATTAATTTAGAAACTAAAAATTCTTTATTTTGTTACAGCTGAACACACATTAAAAAAGTGAATACCTATAAATACAAAAATAACAGTAGAATAATTCTTTTATTTGAGACAGCATATCCTTAGAGAGACTATTCTACAAGACATCATGAAGTTCTCTTATTTAAGGAGAATTATTCCTGAAAAACATTTTGAGCATAATATATTCTCTGTCTAACTCTTCTATACAAAGAAATGCAGGTAGTAACATATTTATCATTGATTTATTTTCACTATTTAATTTCTGATTAAAAAACCCAGCATTTTCATCACTTGTATGAATTGTATAATAAGATCTAAAATAATCTCCCTAGACTTTCTGCTTTCATTATGCTTAATAAACATATGTGCCATTCCATGATCACTGTCACTGATAAATTGTCAAATTCTAAATCCTAACAAGACCTGTGTGGCTCTAGCTGGTACATTTTTTAACAGTTTATCCTTAAAATATTCTCATCTTTCCCTCTTTCTAATTCTAGATGATATTCTAATATTCCCACTGGAAGTACTCTGCAGGCTTAAAGTAGCTATAATACCCCAAGCACTCCTTGTTGCATTATAAGTAGTAGAACAGATTTAGAATTCATCATGTTTCACCATGAGAATATATATTTAAGGAAAAATTCTGGAATGATCAGTTAATCTCCTTTTCATCAGGAGGAAGATAACAGCCATTTGTTTGAGAGTAACAATAAACACCTGGTGAGGTGAAATTTTTGCTCAGTCTTCCTATTTGAAAGACATTGAAAGGAAGAAGATAATAGAAAACAATTCACATTGTAACTGTCCGGGACGTTTGCTGCCTGAAAATGCATGATAATAGGATACTGTTGCAGGAACAGAGAAAAGGTGAGATCTACATTCCAACAGCACTTCTACCCTGTGCCTCAAATACACCTCCTGCCACATCCTCCTGGTGCTTAGTGTTACTTTAAAGAAATTAAATTTTTTATTTCCACTATTATAAAAAAGTGTAAATGCCAGTAGCTTTAGGAGATTAATCATCTGAATTTAAATTGGGATATCATACGAATGATTTTTCCTCAAGCTAAATCAGATATAAAGGGAGGAAGAATCAGAGTCCTAAGAGTCCCAGAAACAAACTACACTGACCTCACAAGTTTGCAGATTTCTTGGATCACGCACTCAATGGGCATGAGTATTTTTGCTTGCATCTGGTCCTTTCCTAACATACAAAAACGTAAGGCTCCAAGTTAAGGATCTTAAAATAAGAAAGACTTGATTCACAAACCCTAGCTGAAATATTTAAGAAAACTTTACATGGGCACTTTCTTGAACATCCACAATCTTCTACCCTGAAATGATTCAGATTGAAGCTGTCATCATCTTTGATGGAATTAACTCCAGGGTAATGACCAAAGATCTACTGACAAGTGTCCACTTTATCATTTTTTACCAGAATTTGTCTAATTACTGGATGTTTTAGTTCAGTCTAAGTAGATGTGATTTGGCTACTGATCGTCTCATTTGACCCCGTAGAACAGAAAGACGGGATATATTATTTCTCCTTTTAAGATTAAAAGAAGATTTTAAAACACTAAGTGACTTGCCCAAGGTTATACAGTTACCAAACTACAGAAATAGTCACTTATGTTAAATAGAACATCTTCAAATAATATTCATGATATTATATAAAATCTTGGAGTATTAAAGGAAAATAAAAATTTCTATGATCTAATTTAACTATTCCATTTAATTTATAAGATACTGTAGGGGTGAAGATTTGTGCAATTGAATACAATTTTACATAATCCTCAACTCTACTATCAATTAAATATTTCTTATTCTTCTGCCTGATCCACATTTTTTAAAACTCGTAGTAATGGTAACAATATATTGTATTAAAATATAGAAAACAATACATTATCAGAAACCACATTGTCATATTTGAACTTTCATCTTGGCAAGGGTGGTATTAAGGAGATTAATTTTAGAGCACAAAGTCATTCCATATCTATCAGAATGAGTTAAAAACAGACAAAACATGTGAGAGAATGTGTGATTGAGTGACTAATGTGTGATGGAGACTGAGTAAATTTCAGAGGATAGTATTCAGGAGAAAAGGCCTAGCACTGAAGACCAAGTGAAGAATTTTCAGTCTGTAGAAAATCCACTCTAAGTGAATATTTAGGAAGCACCTACCATACTCCCTCTACCATGGAATGAGAAAAACAATCTCTTATCTCAGAACTAATGGAAAGACAGGCATGGAACACGATGAAATAGAATACATATAGAGAAGAAAGTGAAAAGGATTTAACACTGAAAGAATTTGGGCAAAAAGAGGGAAAAGAAAGAGAATGACAAGAAAGGAAGCAAGGAGGACGGGGAAGCAAGAGCTCTAACAAGGAAGAGAAACTGCAAGAAAAAATAAAAGAATAAAATTGAAACTAAAAGAAGCTAAAGAGAATATAAATATAAAAAGAATAATTGAGAAAATGAATGTATTAAGGTAGAATTAACAGGAAGAGAATGGGAAATTATAGAAAAACAAGAACAGGAAATAAATGGGGAAAGATTAAAGAGCGAGATGCCAGGGTGGTAATCAGGTCCCCAGAGGAGAGCTGATCTGACAGCAGCTGGAGGCTAGGCATGCTCAGCATTGCTTGTGGATGGAAGCTGCGGGTCCGCACTCTGAGAAAGAGGGAAAAGAGATAGACATTCCCCGTGCATCTTCAGTGCCACATGTGTTTTTGTACCAGTTGAAATAACAAGGACTATTAGAGATGATGAGAGCATTCAGATCTCTATCTTAGCCTACGCTGACAGTACTTTTTATGCTTTATAGGATTAGGACAAAAGCTTGTCCCTCTAAGATCCACTGTTTGGGGCTTTTTTTTTTCCAGAATGCTTTTTTTTTTAAATTTAATTTCCTGTTTCAACTGTTAGAAAATTATCCAAAGAAATACAGTAGCAATTTATTATATATATATATGTTTATAGCATATTAAAGAATAAGAAAACAAGAGCATAAAGCATGGAGGGAGAAATTACAAATGTGATACTTGAAGCCATTACTTTCTATGTACAGTATGATGGTATTATTTGAATTTGAACCATGGTACCTCAAAGATGTATATTTTTAAATTTTATTTGCCTATTTGTTTTTAATTGAAACATATATGTACAATATTATATTAGTTTCAGGTATTCTACATAGTGATTTGACATTTGCACACATTATGAAATGATCACCACAGTAAGTCTAGCAGAATGCTTTTTTTTTAGTCATCCAAGGCACACCTGTCCTTTATCTCTGTGATGAGCACAACTTGAGAATCACTGGAATAGAAGGTATGTACGTGAGAATGGGAGAAGAGTAGTGAATTTAAAATATTAAGTGGTATAGAGTTTCATTTGTTAATAACAAATAGGAAGTAGAGGTGGATGATGGAAAATAAAAGCAAAGGTGGAGTGGAAGAGCTTGTAACTCATAGTGATCCCTCTGTCCTGGAACTATTAACCCAAAGAAATAACCTTGAGCACCTGAAATGCACAAAACTTAAGAGCAGATAGAGGGAGCTGTAGACTTACTTTCCTAAGAACATGTTTCTACAGGCAGAATGAAGAATGAATGTGGAGACAAATCAGTGTTTAAGTGGATAAAAGAAAGAAAGACGCTCCTAAACTAATTTGAAGGTCACCAAAGATACTTTTTTCCTATTTAAATTTTCTTAGACTCACAATGTGTGAATATGTATTTTTATGCACAAATATGTGCCCATGAGTTATGGTTTGGTTGGTTTAGTCCCTAAGTCGTGTCCAACTCTTGCGACCCCACAGACTGTAGCCTGCCAGGCTCCTCTGTCCATAGGATTCTCCAGGCAAGAATATGGGAGTGGGCTGCCATTTCCTTCTCCAGGGGATCTTCCCGACCCAGGAATCGAACTCAGGTCTGCATTGCGGGCAGATTCTTTACTGCTTAAGCTATGAGGGAAGCCCACCCCTGAGTTATAAACACCTTTTTTGTCACACTTGGCTGCTCCTTACAAATGTTACTAATCACACAGAACACATGTTCTGATGTTTCCTAATAAGTGTGCCTAAAATACTGGTGGATTGTCTGAATTTCCCATGAGTTCCCTATACAGACTTGTTAAAGCTGATCTTCCTTTACTCTTTCCTTTTCTTTTTTCCTCTTTCTAGGGATGCTAGTAATAATTATGTCAAATTTCAATTAGAAATTTTTTCCTCTCTGCTCTTCTCTGCCACATTAAATAGTAGTTAAAGAAATCTGGAGAAGGAAATGACAACCCACTCCAGTATTCTTGCTGGGAAAATCCCATGGACAGAGGAGCCTGGCAGGCTACAGTCCACGGTGTCACAAAGAGTCAGACACAACTAGAGCGATTGAGCACAGTACAAATAATACTTATTGAGATACAAAAAGCATATCATAAATTTACCATTTAGACCGTAATATTCAGTGCTAAGTGTATTTAATGAGCTATGCAAGCATCAACATGATATAATTTTAGAACATTCTGTCACTCCCCATGAAATCTCATACTCATTAACAGTCACTCTAATCCCATTCCTATTCCTTGGCAAACTCTCTTCTACTTTCTATATCTACAGATTTGCCTTGTCTGGACATTTTTCATAAATTGAATTAAACAATATGTGGTCCTTTGTGACTGGCTCCTCTTATATAGCATAATGGTTTTGAGTTATATGCATGTTGTAACATACATCAGTACTCCATTCCTTTTCATTGCTAAATTGCATTCCACTGTATGCATAGCATTTTTGAAAATCAACATTGTGTGCAATTAAAAATCAAGAGAAATATTGCTATATGTCACATTATAATATTTTGTTATAGTCAACAACCTTTCTTCTTTTACATCATTCTTCTCAACAAATATGCACAAATATCACATCTGTGAATATTTACTTACAGAATGTTTCTACAACTATAGCAATGTAAAACTTAGAAATCAATCACAAATACTTTTAAAAATTCAAAGCATGATTTATAATAATATATGGAGAAGTTCCACTGTTTTTATGCACCCTAATGGATTATCTTGTTTATCCACTGAGATGAGCATATTCCATTTTGGAGACCACTATATAGACTAAATCTTCATTCTGGATGTCATGAACAGAATTCTTTAGATTAGATTATAGCCCACAAGGACGAAGCATTTACATAAGCAAATAGCAATTATTTAAGCACCTAAATAAAATCATACAAGTTGATAGTAGTAACTTTATTGCCTGGAAAGTCCCATGGACAGAGGAGCCTGGTGGGCTGCAGTCCATGGGGATGCAAAGAATCAGACACAACTGAGCACATACACACAATCTGTTTAAACTGAGGAACACATACCTTTTCTCCCCTATGACTTACTAATTAGAATAAAAAAGAAAAGTCATTGTAAATTTAAGAATCTTAACTGAAATTGCTCTATTTTTCTCATCTGTTAAATGATATATTAGACTACATGTTCTATATGGTCATTTCCAGATCTAGCTTTGATTTTATTAGTTGAGATAGTCAAGATATTTTATATATTCTAATAAGGTTTACAAGAAAATATTTGTGGGAATAGCATTTGGCTATCATCCTGAGATCTGAGGGAAAAGTAGACTGTGGCTATATATGGTGAGCAAGTAAGACCAGACTAGTATTCATTAGAATTTAAGAACAGGGTGTGGAACACATGCAGGATTGGGGACCAGTCAGAGGTGTAAGTCGGGGAATGTGTGCTTAGTTGCTCAGTCATGTCTGACTCTTTGTGACCCCATGGGTTGAAGCTCCTCTGTTCATGGAATTATCCAGGCAAGAATGCTGGAGTGGGTTGCCATTACCTCCTCCAGGGGATCTTTCTGATCCAGGGATCAAACTTGCATCTCCTGTATTTCCTGCATTGGCAGGTGAATTCTTTAGCACTCAGTCACCTGGGATGCCCCAACTAGGGGAATACCTCTGAGTTAGGTGTAACGTAGTGGACTTGCTGAGATCCAGGTGACTAAATGGAGTAAGGTTGCACAAGGGCACCAAAGCAAAACACTGTGATGGAACTAATAAGGCACAAATTCTGAAAACAAGGTACACAGCTGCAAATCAGGAACTGGGGATTCTGCAGGAACTGGAGGAAAGAAGCATCTGCAAAATATCTTTGCTCTGTGGAGATGAAGAAGGGGACCAAAACTCAGCATCTAACCTAAGCATTAGAGCCAGTGCACCACTGACAGCAACAAGAGCAACAGCAGCCTGACAACCTTAATAGTGACCAGTGTCGCTTTGATCAGGAGTTTTCTAGCATGCTTCAAGCAAAATAGCTTAGGAACACAATTATACAGAAACACACACTTAAATAGGAATGCAAGTGTGGCCATAAGATCAGTGTCTCGGAGAATCAGGAAAATGAAAGGTAGAAAATTTAACTGAAAACACAGGAGATCTATGATGCAAAAACTGCATTCAGCTGGCAAGGTGCTGGATGTGGAAAATATCATTTTTATTTGGAGCAGAGCTAGGGGATAGATGGAAAGGTGGGTATAACAGATGGCATTCTGCTCTTGGTTATTCCGCAGACTGAGCACTGATGGAGGGGGAGAACAGCACTGCAGTGACAGCGTTCATCCTACCTGGTCTGACCCAGTCTCAAGATGTTCAACTCCTGGTTTTCACACTAGTCTTAATTTTCTACCTCATCATCCTCCCTGGAAATGTCCTCATCATCCTCACCATCAGGTCAGACCCCGGCCTCACGGCCCCCCTCTACTTCTTCCTGGGAACCTGGCCTTCCTGGATGCATCCTACTCCTTCATTGTGGCTCCCAGGATGCTGGTGGACTTCCTCTCTGAGAAGAAGGTGATCTCCTATAGAGGCTGCATCACTCAGCTCTTCTTCTTGCACTTTCTTGGGGCAGGGGAGATGTTCCTTCTTGTTGTGATGGCTTTTGACCGCTACATTGCCATCTGTCGTCCTTTACACTATTCAACTGTCATGAACCCTAGAGCCTGCTATGCCTTGCTGTTGGCTCTGTGGCTTGGGGGATTTACTCATTCCATTGTTCAAGTGGCTCTTATTATCCACTTGCCCTTCTGTGGTCCAAACCGACTGGACAACTTCTTCTGTGACGTGCCACAGGTCATCAAGCTGGCCTGCACTGACACCTTTGTGGTGGAGCTCCTGATGGTCTCCAACAGTGGCCTGCTCACCCTGCTGTGCTTCCTGGGGCTTCTGGCCTCCTATGCAGTCATCCTCTGCCATGTAAAGGGGCACTCCTCTGAAGGGAAGAGCAAGGCTCTTTCCACGTGCACCGCACACATTATCATCGTGTTTCTCATGTTTGGACCTGCCATCTTCATCTACACCCGCCCCTTCAGAGCCTTCCCAGCTGACAAAGTGGTTTCTCTCTTTCACACTGTAATCTTTCCTTTGATGAACCCTGTGATTTATACCCTTCGCAATCAGGAAGTAAAAGCTTCCATGAAGAAGTTGTTGAGTCATTACATGGTTTGCTGAATGCAATGGAAAGACTGGAAAACCAAGGAAGGGAGTAAGTTCATTTGGAATTAAATAAGTTATTTATTCATTAACGCACCGAATCAATCATTTAGCAAATAATGTATTTATTAAACACTTTCCGGTTTCAGGCATTATTCTAAGTATATGAATGGGACAGATAAGATTCCAGATCTGCTGTATTTGAGTGGATAAAGACAGGTTATACTATTAAACTGAAAAAAAGACACAATGTCTGGAAGAGATAGTGCTCTGAAGTTAATTAAAAATAATGGCATGTTAGAGTTTGACTGAGAGATGGTAGTTACTTTATTTTTGGTTGTTAAGCAAGATATTGAGTGGTATTTAGCTGATATCCAGATGATTTGAAAGAAACAACCATGCAATAACCATGAGAACTGAATATTCTAGGCAGAGAGGATGACTAATACATGGACACAAAGATCTTATAAGCGTGATACATTTGAAAATCATAAAGAAAAATGGCTGTAGCACAGTTAGTGTGAAAGTGGCAGGAATTGAAGCTAGAGAGATTGGTACAAGAAAATCATATATTTTAGGCGATAAAAAGATGTTCAATATATTCAAATTTCAAAGAGAGGCCAAAAAAGGTATTAAGTAAAAGAGTGACTAATGTTTCATATTTGATTTAAAGCAGGATTCTCGAGATTCTAAATAAAGGGTTTTGCATAGTAAAATATCATTAAGTACAAAGTATCATGCTGCAACATAATTTTAATGGACACTTAAAGATGTAGTTGTTTGTTCCTAATTTGGTGGAGTGAGGTAAAGAAAGCTGTTATATCCTATGGAAAATGGTTATGAAAGAGTTTAACTTCACATTTCAAAGTTTTGGAGAGTTTTGTGGTTATTCATAATGGTAATTTTTAAAATCTTATAAAGGAATTTGAGTTCACTCAAAAATCTTTTCACTTAATACAATAATGATAGGTATTTTGTATACAGTATATTTGGTATATTATTATTTGGTTACAGATAACTAAACTTTTCTGGTTATTTTTTAAATAAGGTAATATAAGGCATTAAGTGCTTACAAAATCATGGAAAGTGCTGTAAAGGTATATTTGGTATGGTACTCAGTGATAATCCAAAAACACTGCCAACAAATTGGTATATAAAACAAGTTACTGTCCTCATAGTAATTATAAAGCCGGGGGATATAGAAGCAGATTGTCAATTATGTTGATACCTGTAAAAAATTACATACTGAAAATTGACTGTACAAAAAATAGTAGATGTCTCATGAGACTTATATATATGACATATGTATATACATGTATAAATTCATGACAATAGTGCAAAATGAAAGATCACTTATATTTAGTGATATTATTGATATGACTACAATAAAATTTGTTTTCTTGCCAGATGTTTTGTATTACTCTATTTTTTCTGCTTTCTTTTGGTTTAATTGAAAAAGGAGAAGAAATGAGGGCTTCCCTGGCAGCTCAGATGGTAAAGAATCTGCCTGCAATGTGGGAGAATGCGTTTGATCCCTGGGTGGGGAAGATCCTCTACAGAAAGGAATGGTAATCCACTCCAGTATTCTTGCCTGGAGAATGCCATGGACCGAGAAGGCTGGGGCCTAGAAGGCTACTGTCCATGGAGTTGCAAAGAGTCAGACTGAGTGACTAACACACACACACACACACACACACACACAAGGAAATGTATTCTCTCCTATAGCTTACAGAAAGAAATGTAACTCTGCCAACACTATGAATTTAACACAATGAGAGTGCATCAGACTTCTGACCTAAAAATTCTAAGATAAGAAATTATGGCATTTTAAGTCACTAAGTTTGTGGTAATTTTTTATAGCAGCAGAGGTAAACCAGCACATCACAATTTAATTAAACAATAACATATTAGCATACTTTTCTTTTTCTGTGCTTTTACTTTTATTCTAAGTATTTTATTTTAACGATGGCTTTAACGATGGCTTCTTGTCTGCAACATATATTTTACCAATATGACAATCTCTGTGTTTAATTGGGTTATTAAGCCATTTATATATATCATGATTAGAAGTACAGTTTGGTTAAAACTGACAAAACTCTCTATTTTATATTTGTTTCACCCATTTTTTCTGATTTTGTCCTTTTTCTTTTGGGAGATATATTTAAGTATTTTCCATTATTAATTTATATATATTCATATTAATAATATTTTTCCTGTGGTTTTTAGTGGTTATTTAGGGTTATAAATATATACTGTACATCTTCAATTCAGTTCAGTCCAGTTAATTTAC
The DNA here is from genome assembly GCF_049115385.1 of Moschus berezovskii. Lineage (NCBI taxonomy): Eukaryota > Metazoa > Chordata > Mammalia > Artiodactyla > Moschidae > Moschus > Moschus berezovskii. Next base: position 105,050,699 of record NC_142468.1, on the reverse strand, counting down.
TCAGTCACGTCTGACTCTTTGCAACCCAATGAACCTCAGCACGCCAGTCATATCTGTCCATCACCAACTCCTGGAGTCACAGAAACCCATGTCCATTGAGTCAGTGATGCCATCCAACCATCTCATCCTCTGTCGCCCCCCTTCTCCACTTGCCCTCAATCTTTCCCAGCATCAGGGTCTTTTCAAATGAGTCAGCTCTTCAAATCAGGTGGCCAAAGAATTGGAGTTTCAGCTTCAAAATTAGTCCTAGCAATAAACACCCGGGACTAATCTCCTTTAGAATGGACTGGTTGGATCTCCTTGCAGTCCAAGGGACTCTCAAGAGTCTTCTCCAACACCACAGTTCAAAAGCATCAATTCTTCGGTGCTCAACTTTCTTTATAGTCCAACTGTCACATCCATACATGACCACTGGAAAAACCATAGCCTTGTTTAGATGGACCTTTGTTGGCAATGTCTCTGCTTTTTAATATGCTTTCTAGGTTGGTTATAACTTTCCTTCCAAGGAGTAAGCATCTTTTAATTTCATGGCTGCAATCACCATCTACAGTGATTTTGGAGCCCAGAAAAATAAAGTAAGCCATTGTTTCCACTGTTTCCACTGTTTCCCCATATATTTGCCATGAAGTGATTGGACTGGATGCCATGATCTTAGTTTTCTGAATGTTGAGCTTTAAGGCAGCTGTTTCACTCTCTTCTTTCACTTCATCAAGAGACTCTTTAGTTCCTCTTCCGTTTCAGACATAAGGGTGGTGTCATCTGTGTATCTGAGGATATTGATATTTCTCCCAGCAATCTTGATTCTAGCTTGTGCTTCCTCCAGCCCAGCATTCCTCATGATGTACTCTGCATATAATTTAAATAAGCAAGGTGACAATATACAGCCTTAATATATTCCTTTTCCTATTTGGAACCAGTCTTGTCTTCCATGTCCAGTTCTAACTGTTGCTTCCTGACCTGCATACAGGTTTCTCAAGAGGCAGGTCAGGTGGTCTGGTATTCCCATCTCTTTCAGAATTTTCCACAGTTTATTGTGATCCACACAGTCAAAGGCTTTGGCATAGTCAATAAAGCAGAAATAAATGTTTTTCTGGAACTCTCTTGCTTTTTTGATTATCTAGAGGATGTTGGCAATTTGATCTCTTGTTCTTCTGCCTTTTCTAAAACCAGCTTGAACATCTGGAAGTTCATGGTTCACATATTGCTGAAGCCTGGCATGGAGAATTTTTAGCGTTACCTTACTAGCATGTGAGATGATGGCAATTATTTGGTAGTAGAGAGCATTCTTTAGCATTGCCTTTCTTTGGGATTGGAATGAAAACTGACCTTTCCCAGTCCTGTGGCCACTGCTGAGTTTTCCAAATTTGCTGGCATAATGAGTGCAGCACTTTCACAGCATCATCTTCCAGGATTTGAAATAGCTCAACTGGAATTCCATCACCTCCACTAGCTTTGTTCATAGTGATGCTTCCTAAGGCCCACTTGACTTCACATTCCAGGATGTCTGGCTCTAGGTGAGTGATCACACCATCGTGATTATCTTGGCCATGAAGATCTTTTTGTACAGTTATTCTGTTTATTCTTGCCACCTCTTCTTAACATCTGATTCTGTTAGGTCCATACCATTTCTGTCCTTTATCGAGCCCATCTTTGCATGAAATGTTCCCTTGGTATCTCTAATGTTCTTGAAGAGATCTCTAGTCTTTCCCATTCTATTGTTTTCCTCTATTTCTTTGCATTGATCCCTGAGGAAGGCTTTCTTATCTCTCCTTGCTAGTCTTAGGAACTCTGCATTCACATGCTAATATCTTTCCTTTTCTCCTTTGGTTTTCACTTCCCTTCTTTTCAGAGCTATTTGTAATGCCTCCTCAGACAGGCATTTTGCTTTTTTGCATTTCTTTTCCATGGGGATGGTCTTGATTCCTGTCTCCTGTACAATGTCCTGAAACTCCGTCCATAGTTCATGAGGCACTCTGTCAGATCTAGTCCCTTAAATCTATTTCTCACTTCCACTGTATAATCCTAAGGGATTTGACTAGGTCATACCTGAATGGTCTAGTGGTTTTCCCCACTTTCTTCAATTTCAGTCTGAATTTGGCAATAAGGAGTTCATGATCTGAGCAACAGTCAGCTCCTGGTCTTGTTTTTGCTGACTTTATAGAGCTTCTCCATCTTTGGCTGCAAAGAATATAATCAATCTGATTTTGGTTTTGGCCATCTGGTGATGTCCATGTGTAGAGTCTTTTCTTGTGTTGTTGGAAGAGGGTGTTTGCTATGACCAGTGAATTCTCTTGGCAAAAATTTATTAGCCTTTGTCCTGCTTCATTCTGTACTCCAAGGCCAAATTTGTCTGTTACTCCAGGTGTTTCTTGACTTCCTACTTTTGCATTCCAGTCCCCTATAATGAACGGACATCTTTTTTGAGTTAATTCTAGAAGGTTCTGTAGGTCTTCATAGAACAGTTGAACTTCAGCTTCTTCAGCATTACTGGTCAGGGCACAGACTTGGATTATATAGGGTTAGCAAGAGGCAATGGAGAAGGCAATGGCACCCCACTCCAGTACTCTTGCCTGGAAAATCCCATGGATGGAGGAGCCTGGTAGGCTGCAGTCCATGAGATCGCGAAGAGTCGGATACGACTGAGCAACTTCACTTTCCCTTTTCACTTTCCTGCATTGGAGAAGGAAATGGTGACCCACTCCAGTGTTCTTGCCTGGAGAATCCCAGGGACGGCGGAGGCTGGTGGGCTGCCAACTATGGGGTCGCACAGATTTGGACACGACTGAAGTCACTTAGCAGCAGCAGCAGCAAGAGGCAAAGAGCATGACTTGTTGGTGAGTCAGCCCTTATAGGGAATTTCCACCAAGTAGCCACATGATAATATTGTTTTGTTTTATGCTATTTGCCAGTTCTAATTACAAGGGAGGCTGTACAATGTCTCTAAATGAATTCAGGTATCCATTACAACTGACGAACAGGAGAAGGCCACACAGCAGATAATAGCAGTCTCTGCTACCTGGTCTACAATCATGGCTAAACTAGATACTGGTGAGGAAAATAGTGGAGTTGGGATTGACCTTGGTTAGTGAGATGCAGATTTTTATAAAGAGTTTGAGGCTTCGAGGAAGTATATAGGCAACTAATCCCAAGAAAATGAGGTGGCATTATCAAGAAAAAAGAAAGTCATGGTTGGGAAGCTAACAGGTTTTGCCCATAGCAGTTATTGTCACTGTTACTCAGTATTGCTAGAAAATTTTAGTTAACAAGATAAATAATATAAAAAATATTGTTTGGAGATCATTTTATCATTAACCTAATACAAAGAAAAGAAAGTAGTAGAAAAACTATTAGAAATGAGATGTCAGCAATGATACCATTTACCACCTATATGTGTAAAACAAAAACAGTAACAGTAAGATCAATCATGTTAGGGGAAAACATAATTTAAGTGTAGCACCCAAGTACAAAGTGTGCAAGATTAGATTTAACAAAAATGTGTTACCAAAAATGTGTTGAAATAACAAACATGACAAAATTTTGCTGTCATGATAGTAAATATTTAAAGGGATGTAAGAATTTCCTATTATACTCAATTTTGTAAAAATCAACTTAATTTGGAATAAAAAGATATAAAAACATACAAGAACCCTTTGAATGAATACAGCAATGAGATAGGACATGCTCTTTCTAACACTAAGATTTACCATCAAACATAAAGAGTAAAAATAAAGTGCATAGGACCTCCTCAAAAGTTAACAGCCAAGACAAGGAATAAAATGAGCAGACCCGAAAAAGAACCTGATGCATCTACAAATTTGCTAGGTTTTATATATATATACAAAAAAAAATTGTTAGTGGAGTAACTATTTCATTGGAATGATGGAAAATTTTCTTATATCATTTCTCAATAAATTTCAACAGATTTGAGTTTAAATGTGACATTTTCAACCTTAATAAAATTTATAGTTAAATTCACCTGGAATATATATTTGCCTAAATATAACATTTCTTAATGCTTATTTTAGAAATTAAACTACAACAACAAAACAAAAGAAACTATACAAAGTCCCACAATTCACAACTAGTGACAGCTTCCAAAACCCCCTTGATTATCTATTGTACCCTTTAAAGAATTATCAATTTGAGAATTGAAAAATGGTATCTCAATTTCCATAATGGCAAAGGTCTCTTTTAACAACAGTTAACAACAGTTACTTTTTACTGCCAGTCTCTGAGGACTCTGAAACAAGCCAGTAAGTTTTCTCCTTTATACCTCCTATTAAGGGATACGTTTATATATTGAGCAGTTTGAAGTCCAGAGCAGAAAATAAAATCACTGGATAATAACTGAGCATTCAGGATTTCATAGTGATGTTACTTCTAAAGTAAAAGTGCAACTGGTAGGTTACATCATCCTGATGTGTTACTCTACCTATATATCACATCTGTCACGCTAGTTCATTTATGATATAAATGGGTCTGTAAGTGATAAAATTCAAATGCCAAAATAATAACTGAGGTGAGGGTTGAAGAGTGAAATTGCACTGGAAAAAAACATTATTTTTATATAAGTGGAAAAAATATAAAAATCACTGTAATCATGTTTGCTGGGAATTAAGGCAGCAATCCAGGCCGAAGAAATTATTCTTAGAGAATAATATTCTTAGAAATATTCTTAGAGAATAATTATTCTTTTTTATGTTTTCAAGATATTTTAATTGTTTGGAGACCCTGATCAGATTAAATGACTTTATTCTTTGAGCTACTACATAATATAGAGGAATTTGAATATTTGTTTCTAGGGATGCAGTTACTATAAAGGGAGATAGATAACAAAACTGCAAGGATAAAATGCCTGATTCATGGCTTGGACAATAATAGAGTTTCAACACATACAAAATATTGATGCTTTCATTACACTTGTTCAGAATTATGGAGAGGAATATATGACAAACTATCCAGTGACAGCAGTCTGAAAATGGCCATGTATTTAAGCAAACATTAGTTTTCCTAGTAGTCATGTATGGAAGTGAGAGTTCCGAAGAATTGATGCTTTTGAACTGTGATGTTGGAGAAGACTCTTGAGAGTCCCTTGAACTGCAAAGAGATCCAACCAGTCCATTCTAAAGGAGATAAGGCCTGGGTGTTCACTGGTAGAACTGATGTTGAAGCTGAAACTCCAATACTTTTGGCCACCTGATTTGAAGAGCTGACTCATTTGAAAAGACCCTGATGCTGGGAAAGATTGAGGGCAGGTGGAGAAGGGGACAACAGAGGATGAGATGGTTGGATGGCATCACCGACTCAATGGACATGGGTTTCTGTGACTCCGGGAGTTGGTGATGGACAGATATGCCTGACGTGCTGAGGTTCATGGGATCGCAAAGAGTCGGACACAACTGAATGACTGAACTGAACTGAGTTTGTAAAAATAAAAAAAAGAAGAATCACCCTGTCTAGGATGTGATGTTTGCCAGGTCAATGAGCACCTTCAAATCTACTTATGTGCATACTTCAGAAAAACACAGAAGATCCAGTGGCTGTAGCTTAGATAAAATCATTGTCTTGCATTAAGAGTGCGAAGCACAAAGAAGGAATGATGATTCACTTATCAATTTTCATATCCATATGAAATTTTCATATCAATTTTCATATCCATATCAATTTTCATATCCATATCCTATCCAATTTTCACATATCCATTTTTTATCTGACTACCATGTGAAAGAACGAAGTTTCTATGCAACTCTGATAATGGTGTCAAACATAATGGTTAGAGTACGGCCACTTATCAAATGTGTGTCTTACTGATATTAATCTTACATACCTAAGTGCATAAAACGTTCGTTATGATCAACCGGATATACTGTGTCTCTAAAAACTATACTGTGTGATTAACAGGTTAAAGGTACACAAATAATCAAATATGTCCTATTTTATTCTCTCATTTTGGCATTAGGTCTGCCTCTAGGCTCTGAAAAAGGCAATAAAAGCACTAGGGATGATCATTGAGCCTGTAATTAAACTTGAACAATAGAGCTAAAGTCAGATCTACAGGGGAGGCGATGAAATAACTGAATTTATGTAGATGAAATATTGACTTTTCCTTTTATTCATATTAAAAAAAAATAATTTCGCTTAACAGAGTCCACCTCAATCAGCACCACAATATCTATGACTTCTATCTATCCTTGACAAAGTTAAAGTTTAAAGGAAACTTAAGGAAAATCAATGAGAGGAAATAGGTCCAAAGGTGAGAAGTAACTATCCAAAGATGCTACTCTGTTCGAACAGTTCATCATACTTTTAGTTTGTTTGTTTAGATGCACAATGGTAAACAGTTCAGTCACCCTGCTTCTTACATCTCTTTGAGTGAAAAGTTGAACAGGACTACCTTGGTTACATCACTAGCTCATGGTCTTAGTAACACTATTTTTGGTATTTCTACATACTCATTGTATTTATGAAAATATGTGAGTTAAAAGCAAATATCAGATAAAATCGGTCACGGATTTTGCAACACTCGCCTGCCAATGCAGGAGATGCAACTGATATCCCTGGGTCAGAAAGATCCTCTGGAGGAAGGCAAAGCAACCCACAGTATTCTTGCCTGGCAGGCTACCGTCCACAGGGTCGCACAGAGTTGAACACAACTGAAGTGACAGTATGCAGCATGCAGGGCAAGAATGCACAGATGGAATAAACTTATTTACACAGCCACATAAAGGGAAGATTTAGGAAAATAGGTGAAATGAGTATCTGCACTTTTGAGAGTTAATCTGGTGTTTCAGGTGTAAATGAATAAGGTTTGATCTCAGTAAACCATGGAGCTGTCTCAATACTTAACTTTCTATCAACAATACATGTCTTTAATCAATCCACTTCAGGAAGCATAAGGCACATAATGTGATTTTGGCAATAATTTTTTATTTATTTTATAGAGTTATTTACTATCCTCATAATGTTTATGGGATGAGTAGACCAGTAGTGACGAATTCTCCTTCATTTCTGATTTTTCTAAATTGCGTCTTCTCTTTCCTTCTTAGCCTATTTAGAGGATCATTGCTTTAATTCATTTGTTTAACAACCAGGTCTTGGTTTCACTGGTTTCTTTTGTTATCTTTCTCTGAATTCTACATTTAATTTTTGCTATAATTTTTGTTATTTATTTTCTTCATGCTGCTTTAGGCTTGAATTGGTCTTCATAATATCTTTTTTAGTAAAGTAAACTTATTACTGCATACTGAGGATATCATGATGTACTTCTTGAGATTCACAAAAGATAAAAATCTACCTCCAGGAGATTTTGAAAACTCTCCTTTGTCACTCTAATACACAGTGTGATCTGGAGTTGAACATGAAAGGAGACAAGTTTTCTGTGTCTAACTGAACTTGCTTTGCACTAACCATCAGAAAATTTGATTTAACTTGGTCCATAATCATCAACTTTTTACGGTCTCATGGTCCTGTGAAATATCTCCAACTGCTAAATACCTAAAAAGCAGTCCTACTGCCAAACTGTCATTACTCTGAATAAAAGGTAAAATGCTTAAGTAAATATTAAGTTCCCTGATCTGTTACTTCCTATACACCCTCTTTGTTTTCCCTTTTCAGACAGCTTCTGCAGAAGGATGAATGGATCTCCTGAATAACAGATCAAGTGTTTCTGAGTTCATTTTGGTGGGACTTTCTACTTCTCAAGAAACTCAAATATTCTTTTTTGCAATCTTCTTGCTGGTCTATGTCGCCGTCCTAGTATGAAACCTCCTCATTGTCATCTCTGTGATAGCTGATAACCATCTTCACTCCCCCGTGTATTTCTTCCTGGCAAATTTATCATTTTTTGATGTATGTCTTTCTTCTGCTGCAATTCCCAAAGTGACTTCAGACTTCCTCAGAAAACACAAGACCATCTCCTGGTGGGGCTGCCTGATCCAGACGTTTTCTATGCACTTCTTTGGGGGTGGAGAGATGTCTCTTCTGATAGCTCTGGCCATTTACAGGTATGTTGTCACATGCAAACCCTTGCACTGCAAGACCATCGTGAGTCACAGGGTGCTCATTGGGCTTCTACTGCTCTCATGAGTGATTGGGCTTATCCATACTACAAGCCAGATGGTTTCTACGGTGGGTTTGCCTTTCTGCGGTCCCAATGTATTGGACAGCTTTTTTTGCGACCTCCCCCTGGTCATCAAGCTTGCCTGCACTGATCCTTACATCCTGGAGCTCTTGGTGATCGTGAACAGCGGGCTCTTGCCCCTGATCTGCTTCATTCTCTTGCTCATATCTTACGTGGTCATGCTGCTCACCATCTGGCAGCACTCCTCCAGTGCACCCTCTGAGGCTCTGTCCACACTGTCTGCTCACATCACTGTCGTCACTCTCTTCTTTGGCCTTGCCATCTTCATCTATGCTGTCCCATTTAATAGTTACTCTGTAGATAAATTTCTTTCTATGTTTTACTCTGTCATCACTCCTCTCCTTAATCCAATTATTTATACTCTGAGGAATCAGGAAATGAAGGCAGCCATTAAGAGACTGAGCAACCAGCATATTGGTTCCTGGTTCACCCCCTAAATATTGTCTGCTGTATACGATCATTTTTTGTTCCCTGCAATTTGGGGGCTGTTATTGTTATTGTTTAGCTGCTCAGTGTTGTCTGACTCTTTGCAACCCCATGAATGGTAGCCCAAGAGGCTCCACTGCCATGGAATGGATTACTATTTCCTCCTCCAGGAGATCTTCTTTATCCAGGGATTTAGCCCATATTTCCTACACTGGCAAGTGGATTCTTTACGGCTTAGCCACCAGGGAAGATCATTTAAATATTTCTTCAAATAATTGAAATCAAATGTTAAATAATATTAAATTTCTACCTTACTAAATGTGAAGAAAATAAGGTATCTTTTTATTTTATTGGAAAATATTCTTAGCACAAATGTAATACATCAATAAGCTTGCATTCATTGCCTCCTTTAACTCCTTGTTTTAGAATTCAAGGGAACTCTTATGAATGTTTAAAATAAATTATACACACACGTGGTTATCACACAACACTGCTCTCTGCCTTGCATAGAGTAATGAGGAGGCATCCATATTAGGCGTGGTGATGTTAGAAGGTCATGTTAAGAAGTCTTCACAGAAAAGCATTAAAAAAGCTAAAGAACAGACATGTGAGTGGGAAAAAGAGCATTCTAGGCAGAAGGAAAAGTTTATACGGATATTGTAAAGTGAGAAAGTCATATTAGGTACCAAAGACAGACGTTTATGAGGGAGGCTGATGACTGAAAGGAAGAAAGACACGTGCAGAGATTACATAGAAAGGTAGAGACCAGAGTATTTAGGCCTCCTGAATCCTAGTTTTTAGCAATATAAAGCAATTAAAGAGTTTTGAGAATGGGAGGTTTGAGAATAGATTCAACATACTTCTAAAGTGTCATGAAGGTTTGTCTTCTTAAGTGGAGAATAAATTGTAATAGAAATGAACACAGAGAAAATAGTGGGCTATATGAGGTTACAAATCTGAATTTATTAATGATTCAGTGAGTTTATGGAAACATTGCAAAGAGTCCTTCTAAAGATGTATTGAAAACCTAAATTACGCAAACATCTTCAGGATCACCTCTTTTGATGTATTTTATTAACATATTGCAAAACAAGGAACCTGGAATAAGGCATATTTTCTCTCATTTTCATCTTATTTGTTTTTTCCCTTGTGTTCGATTGTATCTGCCTGCAGGGAAAAAGCAAATTAGCCAGGATGGCATGGTCAGGCTCTCTCACCCTACAGCCTCACGCTCTTGCCCCACATTTTGCAAATAATGATTATGTAACAGCTCTGATCACTTGGAGCGCTGTGCATTCACATCACCAGGTGCTGCTGGCCTGTGGGCTACTTTGTGTGATACAGATATGTGAACTCCACCTAGAGAGCAGTGGCATTACTGCTGCATCACGGCTGCGTCCGTTGGGTAAGCCACAAGAGGAGAGAAGACAGCGTGACTGCTGCTACCACTGCCGCATCAGCCAGGAGAGAACACAGTTATGACCGCTGTGCCAGCCTAGAGAGAGGTTGTGCTGTGGTTTTCTCCCAGCTTCCCCACTTGTACCTTATCTCCCATGGGTTCAAGGAACAGAGAACATAGTATGAATTGGCATCACAAACAGGATGAGAAGCAATACACCGCCCTGTTTTAGTTTGACCTTAGACATTGTGCACCAAATATTTAAGTTTATTCTGAAAAATTAAATGTGTACAATCCTTAACAACTGGTATGGGTAATCTCATCTGGATATCAATATTGTGCTCATATTATCCTTCTAATTTCTATTTTTAAGAATGCTCGGCTCTCTTGCAAACATCTCCTCAAAGGTCATGCTATGTTGAGGTGTATATCTCCTTAGCTGAAATACTTTTCTAATAGCATTCTAATTGCTGGCAGTTGCCTGGAGAACTACATTGAAAAAAATTCTGAGGTTCAGTTAGAAAGAATAAAAAATTTATTAGCAATATTTACTATGGGCTTTGGAAATGAATCATATTTATCATATATTTACAACCCTCATTTTCTTGTAACCTTTTCAAGAGGATTTTAATTGAGGAGACATGGCAGAGTTCAGTTCAGTTCAGTCGCTCAGTCGTGTCCGACTCTTTGCAACCCCAAGAGTCACAGCACGTCAGGTCTCCCTGTCCATCACCAACTCCTGGAGTTCACTCAAACTCATGTCCATCGAGTCGGTGATGCCATCCAGCCATCTCATTCTCTGTCGTCCCAGTCTCCTCCCACCCCCAATCCCTCCCAGCATCAGAGTCTTTTCCAGTGAGTCAACTCGTTGCATGAGGTGGCCAAAGTATTGCAGTTTCAGCTTTAGCATCAGTCCTTCCAATGGACACCCAGGATTGATCTCCTTTAGAATGGACTGGTTGGATCTCCTTGCAGTGCAAGGGACTCTCAAGAGTCTTCTCCAGCACCACAGTTCAAAAGCATCAATTCTTCGGCGATCAGCTTTCTTCACAGTCCAACTCTCACATCCATACATGACCACGGGAAAAACCATAGCCTTGACTAGACGGACCTTGGTTAGCAAAGTAATGTCTCTGCTTTTTAATATGCTATCTACGTTCATCATAACTTTCCTTCCAAGGAGTAAGCGTCTTTTAATTTCATGGCTGCAATCAGCATCTGCAGTGATTTTGGAGCCCAAAAAATTAAAGTCTGACACTGTTTCCACTGTTTCCCCATCTATTTCCCATGAAGTGATGGGACCAGATGCCATGATCTTCATTTTCTGAATGTTGAGCTTCAAGCCAACCTTTTCACTCTCCTCTTTCACTTTCATCAAGAGGCCTTTGAGTCCCTCTTCACTTTCTGCCATAAGGGTGGTGTCATTTGCATATCTGAGGTTATTGATATTTCTCCCGGCAATCTTGATTCCAGCTTGTGCTTCTTCCAGCCCAGTGTTCCTCATGATGTACTCTGCATATAAGTTAAATAAGCAGGGTGACAATATACAACTTTGACGTACTCCTTTTCCTGTTTGGAACCAGTCTGTTCCATGTCCAGTTCTAACTGTTGCTTCCTGACCTGCATACAGGTTTCTCAAGAGACAGGTCAGGTGGTCTGGTATTCCCATCTCTTTCAGAATGTTCCACAGTTTATTGTAACCTCCATAATATTCTTTTAATATTGTTGAGCCATCATGAAGTTAAACATAATTGTAAGACTACATGAAATTCCAAATCTGCTAAACTCCACTAACTAATCACTTATTGAGTACCACAAATCATTTTGATCACCCTGGTGAAGGCCAGGGGTTTCCCTGGTGGCTCAGACAGTAAAGTGTCTGCCTTTAATGTGGGAGACCTGGGTTCGGTCCATGGGTCGGGAAGATCCTCTGGAGAAGGAAATGGCAACCCACTCCAGTACTCTTGCCTGGAAAATCCCATAGATGGAGGAGCCTAGTAAGGTACAGCCCATGGGATCGCAATGAGTCAAACATGACTGAACGTCTTCACTTCACTTCACTGGTGAAGGCCTCCTCTGCTTGTTCTAGCTCCTGAGTGTGTGTGCTTCTTTCTCTTTCTCTCTCTCTTATTCCCTTACAGAGTAAAAGGAAAGTTTTCTCTGTGTTAAGAACTAGTCTATAGTCTATGAATTTTCTTACATGCCTTGCTCTGTGTGTATCTATTTATTTTAATTCTAATTGAATAAATGCATTCAATTATCAAACTATAAATATTCAGATTGTAAAGCCAAATGAATAGAATTATAGTTTTCTGAAGTCCATCATCTATGGTAGATCCATTTTCATAAATTTGCTTACCCTCTACCAACCAAAGCACTTAAGTTAATGCTTTTTTTCTGGAAAGCACTTATTAGGGAGACTCCACACAACTCATACACTTGATGAATTCATAATCAACTTAAATAATGAGAGACTAAGTCCTTACTCTGAACTCTAGAGACAACTAACTAGCACCTTTACTCTAATAATTCCCTCTGGGTGTTAATCACTAATCTACACCTTATGTATGTGTTTTGTGTCCTTTTTCTTTCTGACTGCAAATGATTGTCGTGTATATCCACAGAGGCATAAAAGATAAATATATATTCAGAATCTTACTGTGTCTACGTATCTTTGAAGAGGCCATTCCTCAGCTAGAACTGGTAGGTTTAAATAGCAGTGCTAATAACGTTGAGAAACTGTATACTTTAATAAAGGAGGAAACTTTGTATACGAAACCTAGAAATTAATGAAAACCAGATTATTCTGATCATGAAGGCAATGGTAAAATACAATTTGGGTCAGATAGCATCTGGACAAATTTACCCAGTTTTAATAAGAAGAAAGCCAGTCTGTGATGGAAAAATACCACTGACATCCTGATCTAAAGGGTCAGATTTATAATTTGAGTTTGTATTTTGAGAACATAAATTTGAGTTTGTTTATTGTTTAACCACTATTTTATAAAAAGACAAAATAATTTAGAATGTGGAAAAATAACAAAAAATTAGTTTCATCCTTGGCTACATTTAACATCTTTAGCCAGTCCAAAATATAGTCTAATAAAAATTGCATATCAAGAAAATGTAAAACATTGACTTATTTTATTTTATGTTCATTTAATTCTTCATATTTTTACTTTCCTACATTGGATATTTACTTCAACTGAGAAAACACTTATGGAATTCTAAATTAAATGTGATTAATTTAAATGAATATCTAAAAGAGTTCCCCTCAAGTCTATATTTATTTTCCTGAAGTAACAAACCTTCTATTCAATATGATTGTCTAATTATACTGCTAATATATTTGTTTTGGTGATTTTGTAACCTAAGGACTATTTCCAATTTTTCTAAACTTACCACCTTTTTCTACCTACATTTATAACAAATACATACTTTAATATTTTAAACTTGATATGGGAAAAGAGTTCTTTGGGCACATATAATGTTGGAACTTTTCTACCAACTGTGCAAGCTTATTTTTTAATTAGGAAAATATTTATAATGGTTATTTTGGCAGAAAATCTGACTGTTCACATGTCAAACATTTTTTGTGATAAGTGAATATTACTCATGGGTTATCTAATCCATACACAGCTTAACACTATGAGGATAAATAATCATTAAAAAAATTCAAGATCAATACAAACTTCACAGTCTTTATTACTTAACAAAAGAGCTTCCAGTTACATATCTCCACATACATTAAGTGCTTTTATGAAAATGTGTAGAAAGGCTTTATTTCTGAATATAGACACAGAATATTAAACATAGTTTTCTTTCTTCAAGTTTGCACCATTGATGAACTAATAATTCTTACTCATTTAGTCACATAAACAGCACAGAAAGAGCTAGGCTCCCCAGTCACAGGTAACCATCCCATTCTCAGAAATTTCTGCTAGAGAAAAACCAAACCTTGCCTGATTGAGCGTTATTCAATTATTTTTTCATTCCTTTTCAGTTCAATATTATTTGTATAAATACATACCACTCAAAAATTTAAACTTTTTACGTGAGTTTTAAACTGTGCCTCAAGTTAGCAATAACTGTATTATTTTTCTGATTCCAACTTATTTTTACCTGTGTCTGAGTAGAAGAGTGAGTATTTCAAAAATATTTCACATTTGATCATATGTAAAAATTGTAACGGAGAAGGCAATGGCAAGCCACTCCAGTACTATTGCCTAGAAAATCCCATGGATGGAGGAGCCTGGTAGGCTGCAGTCCGTGGGGTCGCTAAGGGTCGGACACGACTGAGCGACTTCACTTTCACTTTTCACTTTCACACACTGGAGTTAAGGAAATGGCAACCCACTCCAGTGTTCTTGCCTGGAGAATCCCAGGGACGGGGGAGCCTGGTGGGCTTCCGTCTATGGGGTCACACAGAGTCGGACACGACTTAAAGTGACTTAGGAGCAGCAGCAGCAGCAGCAAAAATTGTAAAAATGAATTATTTTGTATCATAACATATTTGAATCATGTTTATGTGCATTTAGATGGATATATTTTACAAATATGCTTGCAATTTTTTTTAAAAGCATAAATTAATAAATATAATATTTGCTTTTAATTTTCCAATTTTACATAATAAACTATAAAAATTACTTTTAGGATTCTCCTCAAGGTTTTCTTCTATTAGTATTTTGAGATCGAAGAGTGCATAATTTTGATAATTTCATAACTATATGTAGACTTTTTTATTGCATTAAATATAATACCAATGATGATGACAACAACTCTTTTAAAATTATCACTTATATTTAATAAGGAGAAACATTTTCATTAACACTAAGTGTACTTTACCAATTCTTGCAGAGTAAAAATCCTCCTGTGGTCCTTATTGGTTTGAGTATCCTCACAATCACCAGGAAACAAGATAAAGTTAATGATAGAATTTGGGGAATGCACATAGGTATTTAGCACCTATGTGTAGAATAAAATAACACAAAAATAGATCAAAATCCTTCAAGCTAGTCTTTAACAGTATGTGAACCAAGAACCTCTAGATGTATAACCTGGATTTAGGAAAGGCAGATAAACCAGAGATCAAATTGCCAACATCCATTCAATCACAGAAAAAGAAAGGGAATTCCAGAAAAACATCTACTTCTTCTTCATTGACTATGCTAAAGCCTTTGCCTGTGGAAAATTCTTAAAGAGATGGGAATACCAGACCATCTTAACTGTCTCCTGTGAAATCTGTATGCAGATCAAGAAACAACAATTAAAACTGGACAGGGAACAATGGACTGGCTCAATATTGGAAAAGGAGTACGTCAAGGCTGCATATTGTCATCTGGCTTATTTAACTTACATGTAGAGTGATAGTGATAGTGAAGTCACTCAGTCTTGTCCGACTCTTTGTGACCCCATGGACTGTAGCCTACCAGTCTGTAGCCTACCAGGCTCCTCCCTCCATGGGATTCTCCAGGCAAGAATACTGGAGTGTGTTGCATTTCCTTCTCATGTAGAGTACATCATGCAATATGCCAGGCTGGATGAAACACATGCTGGAATCAAGATAGCTGGGAGAATTATTAATAACCTCAGATATGCCAATGACACCATCCTAGTGGCAGAAAGTGCAGAGGAAATAAAGAACCACTTGATGAAGGTGAAAGAGAAGAGTGAGAAGGCTGAATTAAAACTAAACATTCAAAAAACGAAGATTATGGCATCTGGTCCCATCACCTCGTGGCCAATACTTGGGAAAAAAGTGGAAACATTGACAGACTTTATTTTCTTGGGCTCCAAAATCAACGCAAGTGGTGACTGGAGCCATGAAATTAAAAAATGCTTATTCCTTGGAAGAAAAGCTATGACAAACCTAGACAGCATATTACAAAGCAGAGACATCACTTTGCCAACAAGGTCTGTATAGCCAAAGCTATGGCTTTTCCAGTAGTCATGTATGGATGTTAGAGTTGGACCATAAAGAAGGCTAAGCACCAAAGAATTGCTGCTTTCAAACTGTGGTGCTAGAGAATCTGTTGCAAGTCCCTTGGATAGCAAGGAGATCCAACCAGTCCATTCTAAAGGAGATCAGTCCTGGGTGTTCTTTGGAAGGACTGATGCTAAAGCTGAAACTCCAATACTTTGGCCACCTCATGTGAAGAGCTGACTCACTGGAAAAGACTCTGATGCTGGGAGGGATTGGGGGCAGGAGGAGAAGGGGACGACAGAGAATGAGATGGCTGGATGGCATCACCAACTCGACAGACGTGAGTTTGCGTGAACTCCGGGAGTTGGTGGTGGACAGGGAGGCCTGGCGTGCTGTGATTCATGGGGTCGCAAAAAGTTGGACACAACTGAGCAACTGAACAACAAAAACAAGAGGTTGAAGAGTAGATATTATTTTATTTTTATAGAAAATTGTATCAATGTTGAAAAGAATTAAAGAGTATGTTTCCCTGGTACATATTAGGGCAGGACTAAAATTTGGTTCTTGACCCTTGGTTCAGTGTTTTGTTTTGTTTTTCCAAGTTTTGATAACTGGACTAAGCAATAACTTCTGAATATTTCGTGAACTATAAAGAAAAAAAAGGGAAATTCAGAGTAAATTCTCCACATTCTGTCCTTGTACTCTAGAAATAGAACTTGGTATAAGCATATGTGTGTATATCTGATTCTGTCTCTGTGTCTGTGCAGCTGGTATGTGCCATTAATAGTTTTTTAAAGGAAAAAAAAAGAAACAGGAAGATGGGGCCAAAAAATCTAAATCAAAGAGAAAATTAGACAAAAGTAAGCCACCAGTGCCCACTCATTGTGGAAAAACAGTACAAGTATCAAGGATATTTGAACCAGGAATTATCAAGAGTCAGTCTGGACACAAGTTTGAAAAGTCAGAGGAAAGCAATCATCACCAAAAAGTAAGCATTTAGGAGCCAAGGGGAAAAAAAAGCACTACTTGTGAAAGACTTGATTGTTTAGAGATCATTTACACAGAGAACGTAAAGAGACAAGAAAGAAAACTCCAGCCAGGAATCCAGCAACAAGAGAGTCAGGGAAATAGACAAAAGGCAGAGGCTAAGAGTTTTATTCATGAACCAAAGTATGAGATACAGAACACAACTGAAAAAAAAAAAAGGAAAGAAAGAAAATAGAAGGAAGGAAAGGAGAAAGGGAAGGAGGGAGGGACAGAGGGAGAAGGAAAGAACAAAGGAAGAGAGAAACATTAACACAGAAATATTTATGTTCTTGTGCAGAAACTTCCTGGGAAGCTTATTTTATTATTATCTGGGGGAGGTAGGGACACATGATAGACTGTAGCCAGCTTAAACCTTCAGGAATAAGTTAAAGCATTTGGTATATATATTTGAGATGAAAGGGAAGGGTGAGAATGTAGTATAGGTGAGAGAAGAAAGTACCGTAGCAATTTGCTATGAACATATCTGAATATTTCAAACTAGGAAGGTGAAAAGGGTAAAAGATTGAATACTAGTTGCCAAAAAGTTACATGACTATATTCTAATCCACTTGAATTAATTTATGACCAAAGACCATTTGATTATTACATGATCCATTAAACTCAGGGGTCACAAATTCATAAACTCATGGTAAAAACAACAAATACATGTGAAGAGAAAAGCTATACCCACAAACTATATTTACAAAATTTTACAATAAATTTCCCTTTTGTGCCTTTCTGTTTGATAATAAATGCAGTAATGTGAAAGTGTATATGAGTAATATGCTTGCATTAGTCAATTAAACTGTATTTTTCAGAAATATCTACCTTTTCTTTTCCTGTAGGAATCAAATACTACTTTCTATATGCCCATACCTTGAAAACTGTCACAGATTAAATCATCACTTTTTCTGGATTACCTTCATTTTTAAGACTTTCTGAAAACACGTACACAAACTTGATGAAAACGATGAATAGCTCAATGATATCTGAGTTTGTTTTGTTAGGACTCACCAACACTTGGGAACTTGATCTTTTCTTTTTTTTCATATTTGTATTGGCCTATGCAGCAATTATGGCAGGAAACCTTCTCATTGTGGTCACCATAACCTTGGACTCTCATCTCCTCTCCACACCAATGTACTTCCTCCTTGGAAACCTCTCCTTTCTTGATATGTCTCTTTCTACAATCACAACCCCCAAGATGGTTGCAGATTTTGTCAGGGAGAATAAAACTATTTCTCTATGGGGCTGTATGGCTCAGATGTTCTTCCTTCACTTTTTAGGGGGTACTGAGATGACACTTCTCATAGTTATGGCAGTTGATCGGTACTTTGCAATATGTAAACCTCTTCACTACACAGCCATCGTGAACCACCGGGTACTCAGAGGCTCTGTGCTGCTGTCATGGGCTGTTGGCTTTGTGCATACAATGAGCCAGATGGTTTTTACCATCACCTTGCCCTTCTGTGGTCCCAATATAGTAGACAATATTTTCTGTGACCTCCCGCTGGTTATAAAGCTCGCCTGCACCGAGACCTATGTTCTGGAGTTGCTAGTAATTGCTGACAGTGGACTGTTGTCTTTCATCTCCTTCGTACTCTTGCTCATTTCCTACACTGTCATTCTGGTAACCGTTCCACATCGACCCTCTGGTGGTCTCTCCAAAGCTCTGTCCACACTATCTGCTCACATTACAGTGGTCACTCTGTTCTTTGGGCCGTGTATCTTCATTTATGCTTGGCCATTTAGTAGTTTTTCAGTGGATAAATTTCTTTCTGTGTTTTATTCAGTTATCACACCTTTACTGAACCCCATTATTTACACTCTGAGAAATCAGGAGATGAAAGCAGCCATGAATAGTCTGAGGACCCAACATATGAGCTCCAGAAAGACCTTCTAGGCAACAACCATGATGACAAAGATTTATGGACCATAATCCATATATAGTACCTCTTGGAATAAGTTGGTATTAATTTGTCTTTTGTGGTTTTTTTCAATATTCATAATGTATTTTAAACCTACCAAATGCTCCATCATCATATCTCTATAATTTGTTTTATTGAAAGAATAATTTTTAATTGAATTCAATTCAGCTGGGATTAAATTTCTTAAATAAAGAAATAAGGAGGAAAAAAACAACTGACTCACTAACTATAGTGGGAAACCCAGAAATGTTCAAGACTGAACTTCATTAAATAAAGAGAAATCGAATATGAACTGGTCCACTTTTAAATTCAAAATGAGGGATCTTTCAGCTAAATTCTCCAGTTGCCCAAATGTGCATACAAAAGTATTAACTCAACTCACAAGCATATACACACATAAACTTACAATTTTACGTATAATACCTATAAGAATTATTGCTTTTTGACAAGGAAAATTTTCTATAAGTTGATAGATCAAAATAATAGCTGTCATCTGCTGGCAAGAAGCACATATTTAATTCTTAAGGAAAATAGAAATTCTACCCTAACATAAAAGTTACATACAGTTCATTTTACCTTATTCCATCATTCATGTTTGTATTCACAGGTGTTCTCATGTATCTATCAAGAGTCAAGTGAGAGCATTAGTACTATTTCAATCCACATGGAAAAGGAAAAAATAAAGAAACTCTCTATATTCAGTTATTTACTTCACATCAGGATTGATTTCTTTTAGGACTGATTGGTTTGATCTCCTTTCAGTCCAAACTAATTATAGGCTAAAGTGTGCTTTTAAAATGCTTCTCTACCCATATGTGCTTGATATATTTCACACTAAATTTTTATTTTAAAAAATGCTTTGAGGAGGGTTGGAAAGGTCCTTGGAGATCACTGGACATATTTGTATCTTTCCTATAATCTATTTCAATTGTAGAGTTTAATCTAGACACTGATATGGCATGTGGTTTTGTCAAATTTTTAACATTTTACCTTATTTATTTCAGATTCCTATTTAGTATAAAAGTGGATTATTAGAAATAATAAAAACCTCCAAGCAATCCTCTATATTCAATTATTTTATCATAGCAAAAAAATAACTATCATCAACTCCATGAGTATCACTCCCCTGTATATTTTTTAAAAATATTTTCCTCATTTTTGATACATTGTGAAAAAGTACATTTTTCACAGTTTTAACTTGATACAGATGGTACCTATATATTATTGCTGTTATTCTGAAATTTATTTTTTCACTCACTGTTTTGTTGTAGAGATTCATCTACTTAAATATATCCTGCTCTAGTTCATTCTTTTTAAAAATGTGGTTAAAATATAACATCTTAATTTTCAATTGTACAACAATGTTAAACATATGCACCTTGTGAAATAGATCTCTAGAAATTTTTCATCTTTCAAAACTGAAACTCCATAGCCATTATGTGTGCTCTTATCACCTCACCTCACCCTGGCAACCACCAGTCTCCATTCTATTTCTAAGGATCTGAGTACTTGAGTCAATCAAGAAGTATTTTTATCTTCTTGAGATGGACTTATTTCACTTAGCATACTGTTCTCAAAGTTCACCCATGCTGTAGCATATGATAGGATTTCCTTCTTTTTTAATGCTAAATACCATTCCACTGTATGTACATGCCACATTTTCTTTATCCAATCATTCATCACTGGACATTTAGTTTGCTTCCACCCCTTGCCTATTGTAAATATTGCAGCAATGAACACAGGTGTGCAAATATCTCTTCAAGATACTGCTTTCAATTCTTTATAAATATATATATATATACACTTAGAATTCAAATGTGTGTTTTGAGTGGTAACTCTATTTTTATTCTCTGTTTTTAATTTTTGAAGAAACTCCATAATTTTTTCCTGAATGGTTGTCAGATTTTATATTCCCACTAACAATGTATGGATGTGAGAGTTGGACTTGAAGAAAGCTGATCGCTGAAGTATTGATACTTTTGAACTGTGGTGTTGGAGAAGACTTTTGAGAGCCCCTTGGACTGCAAGGAAATACAACCAGTCCATTCTAAAGGAGATCAGACCTGGGTGTTCATTGGAAGGACTGATGCTAAAGCTGAAACTCCAGTACTTTGGCCACCTCATGCGAAGAGTTGACTCATTGGAAAAGATTCTGATGCTGGGAGGGATTGGGGGCAGGAGAAGGGGACACAGAGGATGAGATGGCTGGATGGCATCACTGACTTGATGGATATGAGGTTGAGTGAACTCCAGGAGTTGGTGATGGACAGGGAGGCCTGGCGTGCTGCAATTCATGGGGTCAGAAACAGTTGGACACAACTGAGCGACTGAACTGAACTGAACTGAACTGAACAATGCAAAGGCTTTCCATTTCTCTGAATGTCCACATCCTCATCAGCACTTGTTATTTATTGGTTTTTGTCTTGATAGAAGCCATCCTAACAGTTGTGAGGTAATATCTCAGTGTGGTTTTGATTTACATTTTCCTGATGATTAATGATGAACATCTTTTTCACATGTTTACTGACTATTGTATATTTTCTTTGAATAAATGTCTATTCAAGTCCTTTGGCTATTTTTCAATGGGTTATTTGGTTTCAAATTGTTAAGTTGTACAAGATCACTTCATGGGAAATATATGGAAAAACAGTGGAAACAGTGTCAGACTTTATTTTTTGGGGCTGCAAAATCACTGCAAATGCTGATTGCAGCCATGAAATTAAAAGACACTTACTCCTTGGAAGGAAAGTTATGACCAACCTTGATAGTATATTAAAAAGCAGAGACATCACTTTGCCAACCAAGGTCCGTCTAGTCAAGGCTATGGTTTTTCCCGTGGTCATGTATGGATGTGAGAGTTGGACTGTGAAGAAAGCTGATCGCCAAAGAATTGATGCTTTTTTAAAAAAAATTTTATTTAATAAATGGTACAAAGCACTGTGCCAAAAATATTAAGTTAAAATTTCACCAAATGAAAAAATACTATAGAATACACAGTTGTAAAAAGCTACATTAAGTTATTTTACAACTGCCTAAGGCTGCAAAAAGAAAAAAAAAACCCAATGCCATACCAAAAGAATTGATGCTTTAGAACTGTGGTGCTGGAGAAGACTCTTGAGAGTCCCTTGGACTGCAAGGAGATCCAACCAGTCCATTCTAAAGGAGATCAATCCTGAGTGTTCATTGGAAGGACTGATGCTAAAGCTGAAACTGCAATACTTTGGCCACCTCATGCGACGAGTTGACTCACTGGAAGATTCTGATGCTAGGAAAGGTTGGGGGCGGGAGAAGAAGGGGACGACCGAGAATGAGATGGCTGGATGGCATCACCGACTCGATGGACATGAGTTTGAGTGAACTCCGGGAGTTGGTGTTGGACAGGGAGGCCTGCCGTGCTGTGATTCATGGGGTCACGGAGAGTCAGACACGACTTAGCAACTGAACTGAACTGAACTGACAAGGTCTTTATATATTCTATATAATAACTCTTTATATATATTATTTGCAAATATTTTCTTCCATTTTGTAGTTTGCCTTTTCACTGTCTTGTTTGGAGAAGTTTTTAACTTTGATATAACTTTGTGTGATTTTTGCTTTTGCTATGTTTTGCTGTCCTATCCAACAAAATTCAAAATTTAATGCCAAATTCAACATCTTTAAAATCTCCTATATTTTCTTCTTCAAGTTCAGTAGTTTCAGGTATTACATTTAGGTATTTAATTCATTTGGATTTAATTTTGGTATATGGTGAAAGGTTAAAAATCCAACATCATTTTTACATTTGTATATCTAGCTTTCTCACCGCACTTGTTGAATTTAGTTTATTCATATTAATGGCTATAGTCTTCTTCTTGTGGGTATTCTAAAATGTATTTCCCTTTCCCTTTGAAAAAAGTTTAGAATTATCTAATTATTTACTATTATAGTGTCTCAACTGAATATATATATACAGGTATGCTGCTGCTGCTGCTGCTGCTAGGTCACTTCAGTCGTGTCCGACTCTGTGTGACCCCATAGACGGAAGCCCACCAGGCTCCCCCGTCCCTGGGATTCTCCAAGCAAGAACACTGGAGTGGGTTGCCGTTTCCTTCTCCAATGTGTGAAAGTGAAAAGTGAAAGTGAAGTTGCTCAGTCGCGTCCGACCCATAGCAACCCCACGGACTGCAGCCTACCAGGCTCCTCCATCCATGGGATTTTCCAGGCAAGAGTACTGGAGTGGCTTGCCATTGCCTTCTCCGATATACAGGTATACATGCTCATATATATATGTTCATTGTGCACATGTGGTAATTTTTGTAGGATATTTACCTAGAACTGGAAGTATTGAATTGTAAGGTATAAACCTTCTAGCTTTACTAGAAATTACAGAATTTCTTCCTAAGTTGTAGATGTTTATACTCTACCAATGGTCCTAATTTCTCCATGACTTATCAATATCAAATTTTGCAAATTGCTGTGTTTTCTTTCCATGTAGGTGGATAAAAAAAATTATAAAATAAAATGTTAAATTTTAATTTTAAAACTCTTATTGCATTTTCTTGGCTAATAGTGAATTTGGGCAACAATTTGAGAATTTACTGGACATGCTCTTTCATCTTTTTAATTCATACTTCACCTAAATCTTTGGAGATGCTATCATTTTTATACAAAAAAAATATATAAACTGAAAATGCCTTCACTCCTATAGATGATATGAAAAGTTTGTGATGTTTATACATACACAAAATTTAATTGTTACCTTTATCAATTTATTTTCTTTATTTAAAGCTTTTGTCTCCTCTATAGTACATGTTTCATAATTAATCTCCAAAAATATTTTATTGTCTTTAAACTTTTTTATAATTTTAAACATTTATTTTTCACAGTTATTTAATCCAACAAGAAATTAAATTTTGTATTGCTATATTAAAGGAATATAATTTATTTTAAATGGATATAAGTGATCATCTAAATATGATTTATTGAATAGATTTTCCTTACTGATTTTAATGTCATCTTCGCTATATATCAAACATTCATCTATGCTTGGCTCTGTTCCTGGACTCTATCATTCTGTCCATTAGTCATTTTATTTCTCAGATACAACAAAACAAATTCTTAAATATGGTTGGTACTTAGCACAATTAATCTATACTCTCCAGGTATGCTACTTTAAGAATATCTAAGTTCTTCTTGTCACTTAACTCTTACAGACGATTTTAGGATAAGTTGTCATATTAGACAGTAACAATCTTAGGATATCAATTGAAACTGGATAGAATTTATAGATTAATTTGGAAAGAATAGATAATTTTATGATTTTGATTATTTTAATCCATACACTTAGTATATCGCTTTACCTAGTTACATTTTATTCTTTTCTTTTTAGTGATTTTGATTTGTTTGATTTGTTATCAGGTATTATATTTTCAAGCTATTAAATAGAAATATCTTTTGCTCTATATTTTAGTAGGTCATTACTCATTTAGAAAAACAGCAAATTTTCATATATTCATTGTACATTCATTAAATTTGTTGAAATTTTCTACCATTCATTTGTATTTTGTGTATAGGTTCCTCTTAAAGTCCCAAGCCTCTAGTGGACCCCATTTTGTCAGAGCTCTTCACTGTGACCATCATCTTGAGTGGTCCTGCACAGCATGGCTCATTGCTTCACTAAGTTATGCAAGTCCCTTTGCCATGACAAGGCTATGATCCATGAAGTGGTACATAGAAAACAAATAGCAAGCTTTTCCTGATCTTTTCCAGACCAAGTTATTGTTTTCTGGATTCTTTCATATTGAATGGGTTGGAACCACCAGTATAGTGTTGAAGAGAAGCATTTTTTCCTCCTAAATACATAATGCTTCTTTCTAAAATACCATCATGGATGATACTTTTTTGAAATTAAGATATATCTCTTATATTAATAGATTTGTAATATTTTAATAATAAATGAATATTTAATTCATAAAACTTCTCTGCACAGTTTGAGATAATTATCCTCACTCATTTAATCTGTTATAATAATGGACTTAATTAACATTTTCAATGCTTTTTTTATTTTTCTCTTTTTCTAAGTGAAGTATAGTTGATATAGAATATTATGTTAATTTAAGGTGTACAAAATAGTGATTTTTTACATTTATGCAGGTTAAATATTGACCACCACAATAAGTCTAGCAAACATGTCAGCATACAAAGTTGTTACAATATTTTTGGATATATTTGGATATATTTCCCAAGTTTTAATCAAATCCTCCTGCCTGTGGACCTAAACCTAATCTCTTATGTATGTTTTCCACTTGAAAATAAAATGCTCTTTTGCATCTCAATTTAAAGACTTGAATAGTAAGATAGCATCCACTTCATGATGGTGTTGAGGAAGATCATCACAATGAGGTAATCACCATTTGGACTGACAAGCTGGACCCAGTCAATTGGAGGCTTTTTATCCCCTCCTCTGTCCTTCCAATATATGTATTTCACTTGTTTGGCTCAGACGGTAAAGTATCTGCCTGCAATGCAGGACAACTTGTTTCAATCCGTGGATCGGGAAAATCACTGGAGAAGGGAATGGCTTCCCACTCTAGTATTCTTGATTGGAGAATTTCATGGACAGAGGAGCCTGGTAGGCTATAGTCCATATGATCACAAAGAGTCAGGAACAACTGAGCAACTAACACTTCAAGTTCCTAGGGAAATATAGTCCAGACCCAAAAGGTTCCCTGTAAATCAAGAAACAATCAAGGTATATGAAGCAATTCAAGCAACTTGGAATGAAATACTAACTTCCCTTTGGAAAGGCTGGCACCTGTAGCGGTTCAGCAAATGCTTGCTGAATTGAAAACAGAAATGAAGAGTCAGAGGAAAGAGGGAGTAGGAGATTTGTTGTAACGTCGCAGAGGTGCTCTGCCTTACCCATATAAGAAAAACAGCTGATAATTTTAGCAGGCTAGTCACTTATATTATACTGGCCCATATAATCTGACCTCTCAAAAAAAGGAGCTCAGAAAACAATATTTTCTCTATAATTGAACCTTTTAAGAAATGTTTCCTCTTCGATCTCTGTGGTTAGTGCTCCTTAGAACCGCTCCAGGACTAGCAACAATTTTTTGGTGACCCCTTGTAACTGGAAAAGGTTAATTTTGAATTTATGCTGTATCTGCTTCTGTAACTTTAATCCTCATCTTTCCACTTTTGTAAGCGTGAATAATGGACTGCCTTGAGGAGATAACCTGAGCTGCTTGCCTGTGAAGGACCACAAGGAAGTGAAACCAACACATTCCCCTGCCTGAGGCCTGGCATTCTGGGGGACGTTTGCAAGGATTGAAGAGTATTACTTTGTCTCCTCATCTCCCCACCCCATCTCTGATCCATAAAAGAACCAGGCAACCAGGCCCTGACAAGATGATTATTTTGAGGCTCTAGCACCATCTTCTCAGCCAGCCAGCTAGCTCCTGATAAAGTCTCTTGCTGATCCCACACCTCGTCTCTCAGTCATTGATTTACACTGTGAAGAGCAGAGCAAGCTTGGACCCTTGATGATTCAATGAACTGAGTCCCCCGGCCATTTATTATGAGCTCTCTACTTTGAATTCTCATGACATTAAGAGAAGAGAAAATTATTAGAACTTTGGCTTAAAAAGTATATGGAAAACAAAGGAATCTATGTCTAATAAAATATGACAGCAAAGTATCTTCAAGGAAAACCAGTATCTCCTAACATTTTAATGCCTATTGATAAATATCATTTAGACCAATACCAGTGAAAAAGGAATACCTATTAACAAACACATTAGTAAAAATTATTTAGAATTCCGTTGGAAGCATATCCATGTAGTATCCTTAAAAACACTAAACCTGCTTTTTACCTCATAAATACAATTACCATGCCCATTTTAGAGATACTAATATTAAATGATATGGAAATTTAACATGCTGGCAAAAGTTAATATGCTGAAGTCAGATCCAATATCCAAACACAATAATTTTCTGATTTCAACGTCCATGGATTTAATTCCTATGCTATATGTTCTCTCTTTTAGATCACTGCAGAACATATAAATAAGAGTTCACAAGTCTACTTAGTTTTATGCTTAGCTGAGTATTTTTGCCTATATTATCTCATTTATTATTTCTAATAAAATGGTGAGATGGAAACCCAATATTCTTCCATATCAGATGAAGAAATAAGATTGTGACAGATCAGTTAATAGAAGAAAAGGTAATAGAATTTGTGTGCTTTGGTATTCAGCCCTGTGATTTTTTTTCTATACATTAACTAAATTCAGACATACTGAATATCTCTAACTCTCTAATGCTATTCAGAAAATCCATGTGCACATACAGAAGACCAAACGTCACCATTCTTATCTTATTTAACACCATTATTTTGCTGTTTAGTTGCAAAATCATGCTTGACTCTTTGCAGCCCCATGGACTAGTAGCCCCTCAGGCTCCTCTGTCCGTGGGATTTCTCAGGCGAGAATTCCCGAGTGGGCTGCCGTTTCCTTCTCCAGGTCTTCCTGACGCAGGGACTGAACCCTGGTCTCCTGCACTGGCGGCAGTTTCTTCACCTCTGAGCCACCAGGGAGCTCCACTTTAATACATTGTCCCCAGTTTTTGATTTCTGTTAGTTAAACTGCTATGCTCTCATTTTATAAAAATTTAGACTAATTTCTACATAACATCTAGCCTGGAGAGAAATGAGCAAAAACCTAGTGTGTGAACTGCAGCATTCTCTTTTACATAAGAATTATACATTTACCTTAAAAAGGGAAAGGTACACATAAGCCAAGTATGATTTTGAAAAAAATAAGATAAAACAAAGTCGATAACCAAAGTCTTTATTCATAATGGAAAATTATATTTTCTCATTTATCTTTTTAGTATTAAATTTTATGCTATTTTATCATAGAGGTAAAATTCACATCACGTAATGTAAATCATTTGAAGAGTACAATCCAACGGCATTTAGTACATTCACAGTACTGTTCAATCATCATTTCTTCCCAATCACTGTCCACTAATGAGCCCCTGGCATTTATTAGTCTGCTTCCTGTCTCAATGAATTAACCTATTCTCCATATCGTATACAAAAAGAATTAAAACAATTATGTTACCTTTAGTGTCTGGCTTCTTTCATTTAGCATAATGTTTTCAAGTTTAACCATATTGAAATGTGTATTAGTGACTCGTTCCTTTTTGTGGCTGAATGGTATTCCTTTGTATGGATTACCACATTTGTTTATCCATTCATCAGCTGATGAACATTTGGATTGTTTCCAAGCTTGGTCACGGTGAATAGTTCTACTCTAAACATTTGTGTACAGTTGTTATTTCAATACCTGTTTTTATTTCTTTGGGATTAAATACTAGGAGCAAAATTGATGGGTTGTTGCCTGGATGGCATCACCGACTCGATGGACATGAGTTTGAGTGAACTCCGGGAGTTGGTGATGGACAGGGAGGCCTGGCATGCTGTGATTCATGGGGTCGCAAAGAGTCGGACATGACTGAGTGACTGAACTGAACTAAACTGAGGATAATTGTATGTTTAATATTTTAAGGAACTGCAACGTAAGAAGGATACCATTGTATTGACATTTACTTGGCATTTTTCCCATGGTTACACCAGAATCATGGGCTCAATGGAGGTACATCACAGGTAAAGTCCTGTTTTCATCACCTCCTATCAAGGGTCTATATCATCAACATGATTTATACTGCTAACGTTGCCCTTAATCATCTCACTGAAATGTTTGTCAGTTGCTTCATTGTGATGTTTCTTTCCCTACTATCCACAATGCACTTTTTGGAAAAAAAAAGTCTTTATACTTGGCCAATACTTAAGAAATAGGGAGCTAAGTTCCCCTTGGATAGGACAGCATAATTTTTCTGTTATTCTTCTACATGGGTGATTTCTCCTCTACCTCATGTACTAATTTATTCAATCATTTATATCTGTATGAAATCATGCATTTTATTTTATACTTTGGATTATAATATAATACTGCTAATTATAATATATATATATTCTATATTTATATATATAATTATTATTATAATCTAATACTGGGAGATTTTTATTTGCCTCCTAAGTCCCTTTGATATATATCCACATCAAAGTTTGTGATTTTATGTATGTTTGAGCACTTCCTTATATTCTAAGATTAAAGGATGCTCCAAGATTATTTTTCACCATTCTTCCCTATTCCTACAATAGCCATTTTTCCAAAGATCCTTGGCTCCTTTTACTGGATAGTGGCTTTAGAAGCAAATTTGCATTCATTGTTACTACAGTGTCATTCCTTTTAGGGCCTCACAAAAGATGCAGCAAATGTCTAAGTCCATATATCCCAAACTACAGCATCATAAAAAGGAATTTCACCATACTAAAATCTCCTATGCTTCAGCTATTCATCATCCCCCTGAATCCCTGAGAATCACCCATACTTTCACTGTCTCCATAGTTTTGCATTTTCTAGCATGTCATATATGGGGAATCATATAGTATGTAGACTTTTCAGATTGGCCTATTTCATGTAGCAAGATATTAAGGATTTTCTATATCTATTCATGACCTGATAGATTACATCCATTTATTGTTGTATAGTATTCCATTATAAGGATGTATCACAGTTTGTCCACTCACATATTTAAGGAAGTATTGGTTATCTCTAGTTTTTTATAATTAGGAATAAGCTGCCATAAACATTCAAATTCAGGTTTTGTATGGACAGAATTTTTAACTCAATTTTGTAAATACCTAGGAGTACTAGTACTTTATCATATGGCAATAGGATCTTTAGCTTTTTAAGGCACTACAAAGCTGTCTTCCAAATGTATGTCCTTATTTAGAATTATATTAATCAGGCTAGAGATTTCAATATATTATTATTTGGTTGGCTGCCCCATTTAACTTCTTTGCTTAAAAGCTTCATTTCCTAGAAGCTGTCGGAGTATAAAAATAATAGTCTTGTTACCTTGATTTATAGATACTGAATAGAATCTTGTCACCATCCTCCTCTACTGTTGTGTCACCTAAAAACTTGGTGAAGCTGAAACATGGGGTTCATTTCTTCCCTAGAATACATAGATGGATTTACCAGGTAGATAAGACAGTGACTATGAAGTTTGTATAAATGCTTGGAATCTGTCCAGAGTCCCCATCACTTGGGAAGAGTGAAATGTTTCTTTATCAAAAGTTCTCTAACAATGAGAAGGAAAGGAAATGAACAAAAGTCATCCTGCAGATATGCTGCATTATTGCCACCCTTTCTTTATGAGTTTATGTGGATCTGAGATGAAGTATTTTGACTCTGCCTCCTCCATATTCAAGGATATTTTAGTATAGTTGTCATATTTATGTGTTTGTGCTACCCTATGTTCAAGAATACTGGACTTGAAGTAGTTTCCTGATTTACCTTGGGTTTCCATTCTTTAAGTATAGTCAACTGTACTTTAATGCACAGATGTTCTAGGCTATATGTCAAGACAGAGGATCTTCCTATGCCTGATCATCCATCAAGTTGACCAGTGGTGGGTTGACATCACTGACACTATCCACATAGTTAATGTCAAGCCCAATAATCCCATCTTTGTACCTTATTGTCTTTTCACATCTGCTTTCCAAACCACAAGAATCTATTCCTAAAGTGTGAAGAAAACACTAAAAATGTGTTGCTACATAAATTTCTCTCTTAATTTCTCTAAGAGCAAAAGTTTACATTGACTGACAGATATTTAAGCATAAATTGATTTTAAATAAATTGGAATTTAAAGCACCGTTACCTGTACTATATATTCCACAAAACAAATAAGACTCCTCCATAACATATATGCTAACATATGCATATGTAATTGCATGGAATAACCACCAAACATGGATAACTTTTTTTCTGGTGAAAAAAGTAACAGAGGTGGGTGGAGACAGACTATCACATTTCCTTCTCAAGCTTCTAAAATGTTGGAATCTTGTCAATAATACTGAATTTATATAATAGTCCCTAAAGGAAAAATAAATGTAGGCTTCCTTTATTGCCTTTTATCTTGTAGAATATTGATAATATTTCCCTTTACTCAATGTTAGCATCTCCCCAGATGGCGCCGTGGAAGAATCTGCTTGCCAATGCAGGAAATACAGAAAAGACATTGTTCGATTCCTGGGTCAGGATGATGCTCTGGAGTAGGAAATGGCAACCCCCTCCAGTATTTTGCCTGGAAAACTTCAAGGACAGAGGAACCTGGTGGGCTACAGGCCATGAGGCCATAAAGAGTCAGACATGCCTGAACAACTGCACATACACACTGCTCAATGCTAAACCAAGATCATTGCTCAAATAATCAGAAATTTTTGATACTTTATAATGTTTCTAATCTTCACTGAAACCCAACAAAACCAGCAGTTAAGGCTGTTTCACCATGGACATAGGTGGTGAACAGCAGTGACTAGGTCATCTCCCTCTGCGGTTATCCCCTGTCCACCCACCCAAGTCATCTGGAACTAGACATGACAACTTCGTTTTGGAATAATGTTTTTCTTTTTTAAAACAGTAAGCAAAGAGATGTTTTAAAACTGTGCTTAACTTCCACCATCAGAACTTTTATCATTGTCCCCACAGGTCTCTTTCTGACCTGCACAAAAGGAACACTTTCCAGGTGAACTCTCAATTCAGAGAGACTCAGAATAAAGTGGTCCCGAAGGAACATAGCTTGAGAGTCTCCTATCCCAGAGGCCAGTTTCTACACTAAATATATGTCTCACAGTCTCCCATGAATGCTGATCACAACAGAAAGCAGATTCTGTTTTGACAAAGTAATGATTTTATTTCAGATTCTAGTCAAGAATATAAACAATGCTTTATTCTTGGGAGAAAAAGTGATCAAATATGGTGTCTCTCTGGTAAGAATATAGTCTATATGCTCTGTAAATATCTTAATTTCTCCCTTAGTTCCCTTCCTCTATCACATTTAAGAGAATGCTTCAGTATCATATTTCCATACGTACTAATTAGGATGGTTTGGAATTGCTGCATACCTTCCAATCATAGCATGGATTTCTTCTCCCAGTTACATGCTGGGACTTCTGGACTCCCTTCAGCATCAAAAGGAGTACAGCCTTCAGTTCAGTTCAATTCAGTTCAGTTGCCTTGCTGCTGCTGCTAAGTTGCTTCCGTGGGGACCTACTCTGTGCAACCCCATAGACGGCAGCCCACCAGGCTCCCCCATCCCTGGGATTCTCCAGGCAAGAACAGTGGAGTGGGTTGCCATTTCCTTCTCCAATGCGTGAAAGTGAAAAGTGAAAGTGAGGTCGCCCAGTCGTGTCCGACTCTTAGCGACCCTATGGACTGCAGCTCACCAGGCTCCTCCATCCATGGGATTTTCCAGGCAAGAGTACTGGAGTGGGGTGCCATTGCCTTCTCCGTTGCCTTTCAGCTCCCTAAATGTCCTTTTTGAGGATGTATTCAAGTCCTCACAGAGCCACAATCATTGGTGTCTACAGTTTCCCTGAATTAAGGGAAACTGTGTTCTAGACACAGATATGTAACTGTAATTAACTGAAAGTTCTGAATATTGAGAAAAGTGATTGCTATTAATTTAGTTCAGGAAGGAAAATGACCAACAAAGAGAAATCTCTTAAAGCTTGTAACAGTCAATCGTTACCATGTAAACAGAATTCTGCTCTTGAAACTGAACAGAAAGATACACAGAATGACAGCACAAATGAAGGACTGCATCAGAGAGCACTGGGATTGACTCCAGTCACGCCGTTTCTCAGCTCTGAGACCCTCACAGGCTACACTGATGGTCACACTCAGAATAAGATGTCTTTCATGGGCTTATTGTGAAGATAACTTTAAATAATGTGGGTGAAAATTTCTAGCACGGGGAGCTAGTCAGAGAGAGAGACAGGGAGATACAAAGAAACAGAGAGACGTAATTTCTGTGTGACCCTAAAAATAGCAGCTTAAAAAAAATGAGAATTGTCTCCTTTTCTATTTTTAATTATCTTAACTTTTTATTCTTTTTTGTGAGTCCTGCTTTAACTCATTTGATTTTACAACTGTACTCTTAAAATCTTTAGATTTACTTCTCCATGTAGTATTTACTTGAAAATTAAATACAGTAGCTCAGCTTGTAAAGAATCCACCTGCAATGTGGGAGACCTGGGTTCAATCCCTGGGTTGGGAAGATCCCCTGGTGAAGGGAAAGGCTACCCACTCTGGTATTCTGGCCTGGAGAATTCCATGGACTGGAATGGCCCATGGGGTCACAAAGAGTCATACATGACTGAGAAACTTTCACTTTCATTTTTCATAATCAATTTAGCAGTGATATTTTATCTTTTGTAATTCAACTAAAATAATATTAACAACATTTACGGCAATTAGGTGAGAAAGTAGGCATAACCTTTTACTTCTTTTTCTTCTAATGACTGCAATCCACTTTTCTTTCACTGAAGTGCTCAAAAGTTATTGCAGTTCACAGTAAGAAAGTATTCAACAAATTCCTGTTTACCCTATCATAAAAAATTAAAAATCCCTTCTACATATAGTGTTTTCTAATTCTGTTCTTATTTTCATCCCTAGAATGTGATAACTGTGTGGATTTAAACAACAAAAATATAATCAATAACAACTTCAATTACAGAAAACAGGGAGAGTAAACCAAGACTAAAGGAAAGCAAACCCAGAAGCAATGAGTGCCAAGAGCAGTAATGCAACTTCATACAGTTTGGGAAACACGCATCTTCTTATCTCAATTACAGGCTATATGGCTTTGAATTTCATGAACAGAATACATTTGTTCCAGATGCTTGTGATTTACTCCTTATGCCTGTAACATGTATTCTTCCACACTATCCTTGATTAGCTTATCTGCTCTTACACATAGTTAACTATGTTTCTTGGTAAAAATATTTTGTCATTTTATCAAAACTAGTATTAATATCTCTTTTTTACTGGATCCATTCATTTAAATTACTATTAATCTTCAATAATGTGTTAAATATTGTTTGAGTTTTTCAAATTTATGTATAATAAATATCTTTTATCAGACAGCTTCAAAGATATTAATAAAATGTCACTTTTTGTATTATTTTTTAGATTCCACATGAGTGATGTCCAACAGTACTGGTCTTTCTGTGGCATTTCACTTACTTTATAAGTCCATCCATGTTGCTGTAGATGGCAGAATTTAAGTCATTTAATGTAAGTCAACTATACTTCAATTAACAAATACAAATGCCATTTTTCTGAAACCACTATTTAACTCAGGTCTGCTGTATTGAATAGATCATAATTCTTGATTCAGAGTATATTCTCCTAATTTTTCCATGTCCATTTTGAGTTTGTTTGCTTGTTTACATAATAGTAAAACTATACTTATAAGACATTGCCCAGTCCAAGATCTAAACAGATGATAATAATGGACAACTGCTTATGTGTTCATCCTCACGCAGAATCTTGGCTTCCCACAATTGAGGTTACATTTTGGGACATAGTTTTATTACTTATACAAGTTCCTGAAAAATATACTATTATTTTTGTAGTGCTCTTCATCTTATAAAATTTATGCCGAGAGGATCTATTTGAGGCTTTTTATTTCTTTATTACTATCTTTTACTAACACACATTCATGTCATTTTATATAGTTGTACTTTGTTAAGATTCTATCACTATGTTTATAGGCATTGCGTACATTTTCCTTGTATACAGATACAAGAGTTTACATTGAGCATACAAATGGGAGTGAAATTGCTGCACCATAGAATATATGTATATTGATCATTAAAAGAGAAAGCCAATTGCTTTTTACAGTGATTATGTACGTACACGCTTCCATTAGTAGCGCATAAAAAACACACTTGATGCACAGACTGTTTATTTATAAAATCTATTTTTACATTTTTTCTTCAGATAAATTTAGAAGACACTGAATTGAATGGAAGAAGTAAACCAGTCTGTGGTGTCTGAATTTATTTTTCTTGGGCTGTGTGACTCATGGGACCTCCAGGCCTTCCTCCTAGTGGTATTTTCTTCACTTTACTTGATCACCATTTTAGGCAGTGTCTTCACTGTGCTCCTAGTTATTGCTGACCTTCACTTCCACTGCCCTATGTACTTCCTGTTAGCAAATCTGTCATTCTCTGACTTATGCTTTTCCTCAGTAGCCACCCCTAAACTGATCACAGACTTTCTGAAGGAAAATAAGCCCATCTCCTTCAGAGGTTGCATGTGTCAGATGTTTTTCGGACATTTTTTTGGAGGGGGTGAGATGGTGCTCCTAGTGATGATGGCCTATGACCGCTGTGTGGCCATCTGCAAGCCACTCCGTTACTCCAGCATCATGAATACAAAAATGTGCATTCGACGAGTGATGACATCATGGATCATTGGCTTTGTGCATTCAATAAGCCAACTAGCTATAATTACACAACTGCCCTTCTGTGGACCCAGAAAATTGGATAGCTTTTTCTGTGATATTCCATTGGTGATCAAGTTAGTCTGCATGGACACTTATATTCTAGAAGTGCTGACAGATGCTGACAGTGGGGTACTTGCAACCGTTTGCTTCTTTCTGTTGCTGACCTCTTACTCATATTCTCCTTACTGTCTGCCACCAATCAAAGGGTGGGGCCTCCAAGGCGCTCTCCACCTGCACTGCCCACATCACAGTGGTCGTGTTATTCTTTGGGCCTTGCATCTTCATCTACCTATGTCCACTCAGCATCACTTGGGTGGACAAGTTCCTTGCTGTATTTTATGCGATCATCACACCACTACTAAATCCAGTCATTTATACTTTAAGAAACAAAGAGATTAGAAATGCCATTAAGCGGCTATGATGACTTAGATTTCTTTTGGTATTTCATCATTTCCAATTATCAGAATGTCGACTGTGAGTGCACTAAATTGGCCACACCTACCCTGTTACTTAAGCCTGGGAAGAGTTCCCCGATTCACATATTGAAATCATGTGTATCTCTTGATGAAAACTGTGTGTCAATTCTTTAGGATTCTAGAATTGCTAAAATGAGTTCCTGTTTGGGAAATTTGGCCAGTCTTTTGAAGTATGATTTTGATTGTTCTCAAGAATGACTTGAAATTAGTAAGAATGTTAATACTTTATATCACTACTGTTACTATTATTTCAACACTGACCACCATATCAGGGAATTTTCTATTATCCTATGCATTTCTTTTAGCAGAACATTTCACATAGACCTTCTCTAAAGTTTTCTTTAATAAGCTACTGCATCATATTGCTCTCTTTTACAAAACAATAGTCACCAAT
This sequence comes from Moschus berezovskii, assembly GCF_049115385.1. Taxonomy (NCBI): domain Eukaryota; kingdom Metazoa; phylum Chordata; class Mammalia; order Artiodactyla; family Moschidae; genus Moschus; species Moschus berezovskii. The sequence goes on along the minus strand of NC_142468.1, from coordinate 105,014,577 downwards.
TAGTTAACATTCTAATTACCTTCCATAGACATATCTATAAAAGTAATCATTAAGCATTCCTAATCATATTCAAAAAGTTGAATCATAATCATAATCTGTATAGAGCTTTGTTTCTTCAACATCATGTTTTATTTGTGAAACACTGTAATTGTCTTTAAATGATGTATATGAGATACAAAGATGGCTATATTAACAACCTTTAGAGATTTTGCTTTTTTCCCTCCAATTCATAAATAGATTAGGCAGTTCATCATATAGGTAGGTAAAAAAATTTAGTTTTGTAATAAACTATCCATTTAATTCATTTCAGTGTTCAAATAGTCTGTAAAAACAGGATTATATACAAAGTTTGCAAGTTACTCATTACTACATATAACAAAACAAAACTTTTCTTCAGAAATCTTCCTCAAAAAATCATACAAGTTTGCATCCATTTATCTGAACCCATGGATCTAGTTATATCTCAAATTTATATCTCAAATTAGTGACATGTATGCTAGTCACTCAGTCGTGTCCAACTCTGTGACTCCAGCCTGCCAGGCTCCTCTCTCCATGGAATTCTCCAGGAAAGAATACTGGAGTGGGTTGCCATTCCTTTCTTCAGGGCATCTTCCTGACCCAGGGATTAAATCCAGGTTTCTCACATTCCAGACAGATTCTTTATCATCTGAGGCTCCAGGGAAGCAAAAGATGACATGGTTCTGTGTATTTTGTAACATTCCCAATAGAAAATCTCAGGAATAAACCCTTATATAAAAGAATTGCTATTTTCATATGCGTATGTATTTTGACTTTTTGTTCTTTTAATCTCTCTTTACTCAGTTTGGATAGTATCTATTGACTTGTCTTTGAAGCCACCTAGCCTTTCTTCTGCTGTGTCCAGTCTGTTTTTAAATCAAGCCCCCTTAAATTCATAATTGCACATATTTAATTTTATTTCAAAACATCCCTTGGTTCTTTCTTAGATTGTTTCTCTGCGAAAATGTTTTTAGGTTTTCAACTTCTTAATGTCGCTTTAGATTGTATGAGTTATACTCTTTGCTAATGTCAACAATTGAGCCATCCATAGTCTACTTCTATTATTTTCCTCTTAATTATCAGTTGCATATCCCTGCTACTTATATATCATATTTTTTTCTATTTTGAATACTGTGTATAAAAGAATATTTAGCTCTGGCATGATATGTGTGTGTGTTAGTCACCCAATCATGTCTGACCCTTTGCGATCCCATGGACTGAAGCCCACCAGGTTCCTCTGTCCACAAAATTCTCCACAAAAGGATACTGGAGTGGGTTGCCATTTCCTTCTTCACAGGATCTTCTTGATCCAGGGATCGAACCCAGGCGGAATCTTTTCCATCTGAGTCCCTATTCCTCCACAAATTATCTACTCTCTCTTCTGTGAGGCATAAAAGAATAAGGTGTGATCACTTCAGTCCAATCAAGGACTAAAGCCTTTTTGAATCTGGATTGTAAATTTTATAAGACTTAGTACACCTCAGGTTTGTTCCTGTTCCTTGGATAGATCCCTTCCAAGTTTGAATGATGATTCTACTAGATCTTTTTCTCCTCAGTCTGAAAGAATTCAGGTGATTCAGTTTTGCCCTTCAGAACTTTTATGCTTAGAACTTTAGTCTTCTTCCTTCTCTTGCTATTTTCAAAAAGTATGGAAAATTACCCAAAGAGAAATCTGGCTTTACTTAAGGTACCTGACAAGAATCCATTCAAAACACAAATAAAAGCAATGAAATAATTGTGAACAGGAAAAATATAAAATGTAGAACTGATTGATAATCTTAAATGAATCTTGGATCACAGTACTCAAACATAGGGTCCTTTCATAGGTTTGCAGGAAATTTGGTTCAGTCTTCTAGTTATCAAACTATAAATTAAATTAGTTTTGTTATTTATACAGGTTATACACAATAACATATAACTGAGACCCATGTTTTGACACAAAAGAGTTATATAAGATGAGTTATTAGAGAAAAATAGTCAGCAAATGATTTGGACAGAATGGCTGTTAGCTAACGATAATACCAGCCAGGCTATGGTCAGACCAACATGTTCCAATGTTGGAGGAATATTCATTGATGGATTAAGTCATAATTTCAGAAAATTGTAAAATAACAACATATTCATAAATTTCCCTGTCCAAATCCAACTGTAGATGACTTGAGTCCGAAATTGAGACAAGCTAGGGTGAGATTAGTAGCCAGAGGCCAAGCTCATGAAATATATTATGAGACTCTCCCAAATGCTTTTCTTCTGCCATCTGTCAATCTCTCTTTATTATGCTACCTTATCCATCTCCTGTCCATTCCACTGCTATTACCCTGTTTTGTTTCTGCAGGTTGTAAATCCTCCCTCACACATTGTTTTGTCTTTCAGAAAAAATATGATTTTTTCACATCCTAGCTTTAAATCAAAGGAGAGTTAGATATTTCACAACTCCCTCAAACTTTTGACAATATTAGTTATAAGTTAATTCAATTAATTGAAATAAATTGATTAATTGAATCCAAGAAATGTGATGTATAAGGCCATACACTCGGGAGATTCGAAGTGTATAACTGACACTTTTTCAAAAATTTCTACCAAGCAATTCCTGGGATTAATCTGGCTATCAAACAACTTGCTACCTAAAGAGTTCAATGTAACCTCATAATAAATAGTCTAGGCTGAATACTAAAAAATGGTGACTTTAGAAAAAAAATCTCCAAATTTTATATATTTATTTAAGCATTTTTATTACATGAAGTTGTTTGAGGAAATTGGGCTTCCATGAGTTACTTAGGAGATCTTCCTCCAAATCAGAAGCTGACTACACAGTCACCTCATAGCCATCTTCATGTCCTTGTTTCTCAGTGTATAAATGGCAGGATTCAGGATGGGTGTAACCAAGAAGTCTAAAATGGCAAGAAACTTATCCACTGGGACCGTGGGAAAAGGCCACATGTAAACAAAGATGCATGGTCCAAAGAACAAAACCACCACAGTGATGTGTGCTGACAGAGTAGAGAGGGCCTTGCGCAAACCACCTGAAGAGCGTTTCCATACAGTGACCAGAATGAAAACATAGGAGATGATCAACAAGAAGAAATTACCCATGGATATGAACCCACTGTTGGCAGTGACCATGAATTCCATTTTGTAGGAATCTATGCAAGCAAGCTTGATAAACCAAGGAAGGTCACAGTAAAAGCTGTCGATTTCACTAGGACCACAGAAAGGCAAATGGATCACAAAGCTAACTGGACCACTGAGTGAATGAGGCCAATAGCCCAAGCACCGCACGGAAGCAAAAGACACACCCGTGGGCTCATGATGGTCAGGTAGTGCAGGGGCTTACATATGGCCACATATCGGTCTAAGGCCGTGGCAGTGAGCAGCACCATCTCAGATCCACCCAGGGTGTGAAGAACAAATATCTGGGTGACACACCCCTGGAAGGATATGGTTTTGTGCCCAAAGTTCAGGTCAGAAATCATCTTAGGAACTGTTATGGCAGAAAAACACAAATCAATAAATGAGAGGTTGGCTAAAAGGAAGTACATGGGGGAATGTAGATGAGGGTCAAAGGTCACTGTTAGCACAACAAGAAAGTTCCCTAGAACAATTATTACTTAAAACACTGTAGAGAAGGCAAGGAGGAAATGCTACACTGGTCTAGAGGTAGAAAGTCCCAGGAAAACAAATTCAGACACAGAAGTGTCATTTGCTTTACACATTGGCTTGGTCTGGCGATACCTAAAGACTAGAAACAAAACATAACCAAAACATTTAAGAAACATTTTTATTTAAAGAAACAGATTTAAACTTTTATCAAATATGGTTTTAAATCAGAAATCTTCACTAACAGCCATTAATATATTCTGAAAATATAATGCATTAATTTATTTCTTCAACTAACTCAGCTAATGAGTGTAACTGATATTCCTAATGAGTATCCACTATATTCCAAGTTCAATGTCAGGTTCTGAGGTGAAACAGTAATTCTGACTTTGAGAGTAAATGGACTAGATCTAGATGGGTAGCTACAGGTAGATACATAGATTTAATGAATTTAAATACAGATACATCTCTGACAACTGATTTCTGGGAAAAGAACAGAGGGCTGTGAGAACAATATGACACATCACCATCATACTTACTCAGGCTCTGCTAAATATGAGTTATTTTCGAAGAGCAAATACAGTAGTCCAGACTTTGGAATGCCATGTGTAAAGACCCTGAGACACGAAGGCCAGTGAGGAAGGAAGGTGAATGATTGAGCTCAGGAGGAGAGACAGGCCAGACAGGATGGAATCTTGTATCCATGATATGAACTTTGTTTTTTATCCTAAGAGTAGTAGAAAATCTGGGGGATATTCAGTTGCAGCTGATAATTTTTTGCTTTCAAACAGTTACAAAAGCTTCAATGTAAAGAATGGAAGGAGAAGGTAAACTTAGAGTGACTTCAAGAGACTATTGAATAATCATTTTCATCCGTAGACAAGTTGAATTATTCAACCAATAGTGTTGGCACAACAGATAAAGCTTGGAAACATGTAGATTATTGCCTCATCATAAACTCAAAAAGTTTCAAAAGGATATTTAAACATCAAAAAAGGGTAACAAACCAAGAGAAATAAAAATAATATTTAAGCAAACATTTAAGGTGGAAAATTCATCTAAGAATATCTCTTATTAACAAATGAGGGAGGAAAAATAGTTGGCACTATCCAAAATATTCAGTCTTGTTATACTTAGGTATAGGTGGATATACAAAATTTTGTATAAATATCTACATATAGATATCTTATATGGATATATAAACACTATAAAATAAAAAACACACTCTGAAAAATAAGTTATAAAATATCAGACAGATGACTAACATTTCTATTATGGAATCAGTTCCTCCAGAAAGATAAAGAAAGGAAATGTGATATACAAATTTTAAAATGAGAAAAACATATAAGACAACCAACTCACAATAAGTCCCAATAGTTGATTGTCATATGAAAGTAAATTCTCACTAGTAATCAAAGAAATGGAGAGAAGATTGCTCTGGGTGCTATTCTGTACTAACAAATTTCAGAGGTTCAAAAAATTGATGACATCATGGAGGAAGCTGTGAGGAGAAAGTCATACTCATACACTGATAAAAAGAATGAAAACTGATGCAGTTTCTTTAGAAGGCACATTAGAAATAGATACCTAAACTTCAAAATTTTCCTTATATATGACTAAGAATCTCAATCAAGAAAAAATAACACATACACATTACTATATATAAAATAGATAAACAGCAAGGAACTATTCTATAGCAAAGGCAACTATGTTTAATATCTTGTAACTGCTTATTTAACTTATATGCAGAGTACATCATGAGGAATGCTGGGTTGGAAGAAGCACAAGCTGGAATCAAGATTGCCGGGAGAAATATCAATAACCTCAGATATGCAGATGACACCACCCTTATGGCAGAAAGTGAAGAGGAACTAAAAAGCCTCTTGATGAAAGGGAAAGAGGAGAGTGAAAAAGTTGGCTTAGAGCTCAACATTCAGAAAAGTAAAATCATGGCATCTGGTCCCATCACTTCATGGCAAATACATGGGGAGACAGTGGAAACAGTGTCAGATTTTATTTTTGGGGGCTCCAAAATCACTGCAGATGCTGACTGCAGCCATGAAATTAAAAGACGCTTACTCCTTGGAAGGAAAGTTATGACCAATCTAGATAGCATATTAAAAAGCAGAGATATTACTTTGCCAACCAAGGTCCGTCTAGTCAAGGCTATGGTTTTTCCCGTGGTCATGTATGGATGTGAGAGTTGGACTGTGAAGAAAGCTGAACGCTGAAAAATTGATGCTTTTGAGTTGTGGTGTTAGAGAAGACTCTTGAGAGTCCCTTGGACTGCAAGGAATCCAACCAGTCCATTCTAAAGGAGATCAATCCTGGGTTTTCATTGGAAGGACTGATGCTAAAGCTGAAACTCCAATACTCTGGCCATCTCATGTGAAGAGTTGACTTACTAGAAAAGACTCTGATGCTGGGAGGGATTGGGGGCAGGAAGACAAGGGGACAACAGAGAATGAGATGGCTGGATGTCATCACCGACTCGATGGACATGAGTTTGAGTGAACTCTGGGAGTTGGTGATGGACAGGGAGGCCTGGCCTGCTGTGATTCATGAGGTTGCAAAGAGTCAGACACAACTGAGCAACTGAACTGAACTGAATAATTTTTAAAGCAAAAAAATCTGGAAAAGAGAATATATAAATATATATATAGATATGTGCTTCCCTTGTGGCTCAACTGGTAAAGAATCTTCCTGCAACGCAGGAGACCCTGGTTTGATCACTGGGTTGGGAGGATCCCCTGGAGAAGGGAAAGGCTACCCACTCCAGTATTCTGTCCTGGAGAATTCCATGGACTATATAGTCCATGGGATCGCGAAGAGTCGGACACGACGGAGTGACTTTCACTTACTTACTTATATATAGATATATACAAACATATATGAATGAATCACGTTGCTGTATACCTAAAACTAACACAACATTGTAAATTAACTATACCTCAATAAAACAAGAAAATTTGCCTAGTGTATTGAAACTAGATAAGCTAAAACAAACTACAAGGGGCACTGATGATAAAAAAAATTACAGAAAGAAAAATAATGTAATTAGCAGCAGAGAATATTCATAGTTAAATGAATATGAATTAAATATTCATAGTTCTTCCATCTGGAGAAAAGCATTATTACTCATATACAGAACAAAGTTCAATCAATGAACATATGAATAACAGACATTTTAATAAATGAGATATTTACAAGAAGGATATATAGGAAACCCACTTTCCTACAAAGTCTAGGGAAAAATAGAAAAATGTTTATCTTTAGTTCTTATCAGTAAGTTGTTCATCTCCAGGCTTATATGCATTTATTAGTTTGAGTCATAAGAAACTGTTCCATCAGTTAGTTCATATTTGGTCAAATATCAATTTTATAGAATTCAATCTAATATATAAGCTATTTATTCATACATGATCTTCTAAACAACTTTAAGCAAACCAAATCACTGATGCTTGTTCCACATCTGAATTGAATACCAGGAGTCCCCCACTTGCACTGCTAAACTTTCCTCCAGGCCCCACACCACTAACAACCATGCTGTCTCTTGTCACTCCTCCCTGGCACTCCACACCACGCCTGGGCTCTCCCGTGGGCATAATCCTCACTGCCTCAGAGAGAAAGTAGCATAAGCCGGTTGGAGCCCCTTGAAACTATTATAGCCGAGAATAGACATGCAGGCAGCCGGGCCAGTCGGGAAGGACACTGTGAGGGTAATGGATGTGAAGCGGGTCTTGTAGCCAGAAGAGAACACTGCAGGGGTGGTGCCAGAAGGCCCTGATACAGGGGCAGTGAGTGGAGGATTTTATAGCCAGTAACAGAAAAAGAATTGGCCAGAACAAGAGAGAACGAATGGAACAGTCAGCAGAGTTAACTGCGACGGGTGTGGCGTTTCAAAGGAGCTGTCATCAGGCTTCTGTCTAAGGCTTTGATCATGAAACGTGTAGATTTTAAAACATACATTGTCTGGTATACAAAGCAATGCACATTTACCTTGTTTCCAAATGTAAAAAATAAATTGTTTCAAAGACCAAAAGAAAGTTCAGTTTAAAAAAATACTGATAAATATTTGTATTAGTATTAGAAAAACTAGGTGATTATTTTTTTCCTGTTTTTCTCTTTTCTAAACATTAAAAATCCATTAATAATACACTCTTCATCTGTTATAGTTCAGTAAGAAAGGCAAAATATTGGCATTAGTCAAACAAAAGATTATATTTGATGCAGAGGTCAATATAGTAACTGGGCAAGGAGAGTAAGCTTGAAAAAGTGGCGATGTGCACAGGCACTGCAGCAGGAACAATGACAGCACGTACAAGTGACCCAGGAACATACTGACAGACGCCTAGCCTCAGTAGCAGAGTGATTAGGAGGCTCACAGTCATCTGTTCACCAACTGACAGGGAACAAAGAAAGAGAAAAAGAGACAGATGAAAATGAATTTCCAATATTATGAAGCTATAAAAATTAAATGAATAGTTCTATATATTTACAGATCTGGAAAGATTTTCAATTTAGGGGACACAAGAAAGTACATGAAAATAACACTATGCCTTCCATTTTGGAAAAAGTATTGAGGTTCTCAAAGCATTAAAATTACATCTTTTCATGTAACAATTTCACTTCTTATATATGCAAAGGAAATGGAATCAGTATCTTGAAGAGATATTGACACTCCCATGTTCATTGCAGCATTACTCACATTAACCAAATTATGGAAACAGACATAATTTCTGGTGATGAATGAACAGTTAAAGCAAATGTGATATACACACACAACACAACACACACACACATACCAAAATATAATTCATTCTAAAAAAAAAAAAATCCGGCCATTTGCAACAAGGTGATTAAAAGCGGAGAAAAGTGTAATAAGCCAGTCATAGAAAGCAAGACACTGCATTGTATCACATATGAGACATCTAAAAGAGTCCAATTCATGGAAGCAAAGAGTAAAATTGTGGTTTTCGGGGCCTAAGGGGAGGGTGAAATGGGGAGATGTTGGTCAAAAGAGGCAAAATTTCACATATCAAGGTGAATAAGTTCTGGAGACCTAATGCACAAGCAAGTTGTGTTTATACTTGAAATTTGCTGAAAGGTAAATCTGAAGTGTCTTCACACACAAAACAGTGGGAACTGTGCCAAGCTGTGGATACATTCATTAGCTTGATTGTGGTAGTTATTTGACAATTACTGGTAATCATTTGTCATATATAATATAGACATATAACAAAAATTATTTGATATACACAATGTATAATAGACCTATATCAAAACATCAAGTTGTACACCTTAAATACACAAAATATTTGTGACAATTATACCTCAATTTTTCTGAAAAAATAAAAATCTGTTATAGCCACTTGCATGAAAGTTTTTTGTTACTGCATAATAACATTGTAACCTATCTGAAAAAGCCTATGTTAATCATCATTTGTTGGGGCTTGTGCAGTCCTAGAAAAAGAGCTTTGCAACCTTGGCAATTCAGGAACTAATCTAGTTAAATTTGATGTTACATGAAAATTGAGGTCCTGTTCTTATGAGTAATAATATTATCATCACCTATGTGCAAAGTCTAAAGTATTAAAGATATCTGTGTATGTATATTCATAGCTGGCATTGATTCCTGCAAAAATTGTTACATGATGACCAGTACTATGTCTTAAATTGGTATAATGTTGATGTCAGTTTATTATATTTATTCAAGTACCTAGAAACCATCCAAATACTAAAGTGAGAACCTCTAACAGCAAAAAATTATTTTTATGAAAATACGTTTGTGCTTGGAAAAAAGTTCTAAGACTGCATATTAAATATTACCAATAGTGAATCCTAAAAAATAGGACTACATATGGCTTTTATTTCCTCTGGCCTATATTTCTGTATTATTTAAATGGTCTAAAACAACCTGATATTGGCTTTTGACTTAAAAATGAAATGTATTGATAAAACACAGAGTAAGAGGCTCAGATGAACATGCAACCCTTCAAATTCAGACTGTAGTGAAGGCAGTACCATTTTGTCAAATATTTAAAAATTAGTTTTACAAGTGAGTAAACAACTGCTTACTCATAAAAAAAATCACAATAGCTCCTTAACAAAAAATGTTCTCTATAAGAAATCAAAGACCAAGTTAAAACCTTCTATTTGTGACAGTCTACTGCTAGTTTCTTTTTTTCTTTTTAAACATGTTTCAGTGCTATTTTCTCAAATCATCCCACCCTCGCCTTCTCCCACAGAGTCCAACAGTCTGTTCTTCACATCTGTGTCTCTTTTACTGTCTCGCATATAGGGTCATCGTTACCATCTTTCTAAATATATGCGTCAATATACTGTATTGCTATTTTTCTGACTTACTTCGCTCTGTATTAATAGGCTCCAGTTTCATCCACCTCATTAGAACTGTTTCAAATGCATTCTTTTTAATAGCTGAGTCAGAAACTGCTAGTTTCTTTAAAGCATATCTATCGTTTAGCTGACTGGTGCTAATCAGGAAGAAGATGAAAGGAAAAGGAAAGAAAAGAGAGGAGACAGAAAAGACGAGGACAAGCAGAGGAGAGAGACAGGAGAGAACAGAAGCAAGCAGGATGCCGTGACAGCTGAGAGGGGAGCAGGAGTTGGAACAGCGTTCTAGGGAAGGTTCCTGAGTCTTGTTTTGCCTGCTCACGGCTACAAACCCTCAGTAACGTCTGTCTTCACAACGTCTCAACAAGGCACATAAAGGGACTGTCGACAGTTCATTGTCCCAGCCCCTTATCTCACCTCTCTGCCTCACAAACCTGAACGACAAGGACACGTGTTCTTTCATTAATATCAAGGTTACCCGTAATTTTGTTCTGTACTATAGCTTTCCTTTTTCATGCAGCTGATTACTTTTTGTTCTAGAAATTCTGTCAATTGTTACTCAACAATGTCCCCCTCTCTCCTCCAGTCTTCCTGAGATATTCCTCCATTTTGCTATCACATCTTACTACTGAGAGTCTCATATTCTTTTTTATGTTATAATTTACAATTGGCTAGTCGCTCTGTGGGTTTCCCGGGTAGCTCAGCTGGTAAAGAATCTGCCTGCAAGGCAGGGGACCTCTGCTCGATTCCTGGGCTGGGAAGTTCCCCTGGAGAAGGTATAGGCTACTCCCTCCAGTGTTCTTGCCTGGAGAATCCCCACGAACAGAGGAGCCTGGTGGGCTTCAGTCCATGGGGTCGCAAAGAGTCAGGAACAACTGAGTGACTAACCACAGTTGCTCTGTCTCCACTGCTAGGAGTATGAGCTTCTTAAGAGCAGGAACTATGTCTTAAACAGAAATCCTGACCAGATGAAGTTTTGTGGATTTAGGAGAGAAGGCAAGGGTTTGGATGGCTGTGGGTGTGCACATACATATGCCTCGAAAATTGACAATAATAGTTTCTTATTAAACACAATGATTTTTTTATATTATAAGAAAACTCATGCTAGTAGAATTTTTTAAAAAGCAATTGTCATTCTAGAAATTTCCATGAGCAACATGTCAAAGATGATTCACATCAAAATCAATTCCCAAGGTCCTTTCTAGTACTTAGTGAAATATAATCCATGTCCAAAAATTTCCCTGTAAATTAAAATACAATTTAGGTGTATGAAGAGCTGCACACAACCTGAAATGACAACTTGAATTTACCTTTGGAAAGATTGGCACTTGTGTATTCAACAAGGTTCAGCAAATGCGTATTGAATTGAAAAACAGATAAGAAAGAGCTGGAGGCCAGGTACATGGGGAGAAGTTTTGTAATGTTGTAGTAGAGTTGCTGTATTCTGCTCATATAGGGGAAAGAGCTGGTGATTTTAACAGGTTATTCACTTAAATTATACTCTCTCCACTTACCTGACCTCCCCAAAAAACAAATCCCAAGAAACAATATTTTCACTATAATAGAATCTCTTAAAAACTGGTTCCCTCTTTGATCTCTGTGGTTAGTTCTCCTTACAGTTACTCCAGCTTTAACAACAGCATTGGATGACCCTTTGATGACTCAGTGACCTGAATTCCCAGGCTGTTAATTATGAGATCTCTACCTTGAATTCCCATAGCATTAAGAGAAGAAAAAATATTAGAAGTCTGATTGAAAAAGTAAATGGGAAACAAAGGAAGCTATGGTTAATAAATGATGACAACAGCATCTTCAAGGAAACTCAGCATCTCCTAACATTTGAATATCTATTAATAAATTAAATATCACTTAGACCAATACCAGTGAAAAAGGAATGCCTATTAAGACACTCCTGGACTATTCCTAGAAACCCTATACCTGCTTTTACCTCATTTATATAATTACCAAACACATTTTAGCACTTCCCTAGTGGCTCAGAGAGTAAAGCGTCTGCCTGCAATGCAGGAAACCCGGGTTCGATTCCTGGGTCGCAAGATCCCCTGGAGAAGGAAATATTAACCCACTCCAGTCCCCTTGCCTGGAAAACCCCATGCACGGAGAAGCCTGGTAGGCTACAGTCCATGGGGTTGCAAAGAGTCGGACACGACTGAGCAACTTCACTTCACTTCCACTTCACTTCCAAACACATTTTAGCCATAATAATATCTAGGAAAATAGAAATTAAATATGTTGGCAAAGGTCAATATGCTAAAGTCAAAACTAACATTCAAATGAAATAATATTCTGAATCAGGAATTTAATCCCTATACCGATGCTGCCTCTTCTTTGGATCAATGCTATAACATATTAAAAAAAATGAGCTCATATGTCTATTAAGCTTTTTGTTTTTCTGAATATTATACCTATACTATCTCATTTATTATTTAAATGGTGAGATGGAAATACAATATTCTTCCCCATCAGATGAAGAAATAAAGTTGTAATTTACCAGTTAATAGTAGAAAAGGGACAGACTGTGTGTCTTAGCATTCAGCCCTGTGTATTCTTTATTCATGAACTAAATCTAGACATACTGAATGTATCTAACTCTATAACGCTGCTCAGAAAAGTAATGTGTACACACAGAAGACCAAATATCACAATTCTTATATCATTTAACATTATTATAAGAGCTCCATTTCAACAGATTGTTTCAAAAAATTGATTTTTGTTAAACTGCTATTATTCTCATTTTACAAAAAATTAGACTAATTTCTACATAACATCTAGCCTAGAGAGAAATAAGCAAAAACTTTATGTTGGAACAATAGCATTCTCTTTTATATAAGTACATATTTCCCTATCATGATTTTTTAAAAATGAGCTTAAAAAAATGTGGAAACTAAAATCCTAATTCATAATGGAAAATAATATTTACTCATTTATCTCTTTAGCGTTGCATTTTATATATGGAGAAGAAAATGGCAACCCACTCCAGTATTCTTGCCTGGAAAATCTCATGGACAGAGGAGCCTGACAGGCTATAGTTCTGGGGTCGCAAAGAGTCGGACATGACTGAGCAATTTCACTTCACTTCACTTTTATCTTATCAAGGTAAAATTAACATAAGGTAAAATCAATCATTTGAAAGCTACAAACTGATGGCATTTAGGCTTTCATTATATTGTGGAATCATCACTTCTACCTAGTAATGTTCACATACAAGATTTTGTTTTAATACTTGTTTTTAATTCTTTGGGATTATAAAATAGGAGCATAATTGATGAGTTTTATGGTAATTCTGTTTAACTTTGTGAGGAGCTGCAAAGTAGGAAGGGTATCACCCCACTGAAATGTATTTGGCATTTTCTCATGATTACACCAGAGTTATGGGTTCAGTGCAAGCATACCACAGGTGATCTGCCATTTTGACACCTCCCATCAAATGTCTATATCATCACCATGATTTATATCTGTTGATGCTGACCTTGGTCACCTGACTGAAATGTTTCTCAGGTTGCCTCATTGTAGATTTACTTTCCTTACTATCCACACTGCATTTTGAGGAAAGTCACTACACTCAGCCCATACTTAAGGAATGAGTAGCTACGTTCCCCTCGATTAGGGTAGTGTGCTTCATAATTTATCTCTAATTCTCCTGCATGGGTGGTTACTCTTCTACCCCATGTACTAATTTATTCAATTATTTACATCAGTATGAAATCATGGGTATTTATAATTTGGATTATAATCTGAAACTGCTCTTGGGAGTTTTATTTTCATTAGGCTCTTAAGCTTCTCTGATGTATACCTGCATCAAGTATTGTGAGTTTATTTATGTATGTTTCCATTCCCTTCCGTTCAGTCGCTCAGTCGTGTCCGACTCTTTGCAGCCCCGTGGACTGTAGCCTACCAGGCTTCTCCTTCCATGGGATTCTCCAGGCAAGAATACTGGAGTGGGTTACCATTTCCTTCTCCAGGGGATCTTCCCGACCCAGGGATCGAACCCGGGTCTCCCGCATTGGAGGCAGACGCTTTAACCTCTGAGCCACCAGGGAAGCCCTTATGTATGTTTGATCATCCCCTTATTTTCTGGGACCAAAAGATGCTCCTGGCTTATCTGGCATCTTTATTTCCTATTCCTACAATAGCCATTTCTCTGAAGATCCCTGGTTCCTTTAACTGGATAACAGTATTAGAAACAAACACGAGCTCGTTGTTGTTAGGCTGTCATTCCATTCAGGCACCCACAGAAGACACAGAAAATGTCTTAGAAAATATATTCAAAGTTACAGTATCATAAAAAATAATTTCACTGTACTAAAATCTTCTGGGTGTAACTTATTCATTCATTTCCCTTAAGCCATGAACCCCTGACAACCACCTAACCACCACCTAACCACCTAACACTGTATCCATAGTTTTGCATTTCATACAGGTGGAATCACACAGCACATAGACTTTTCAGATTGGCTCCCTTTATGTAGCAATAGACACTTAAGGATCCTGTATATCTTTTCATGACATAATAGATTATTTCTGTTTATTACCAAATAATATTCCATTGTACAAGTGTACCACACTTTACTTAACCACTAACAGATTGAAGGATGTCTTGGATGGCTCTAGTTTTTGGTAATTATGGATAAAGCTGCAACAATTGTTCAAATGCAGATTTTGTATAAACAGAATTTTTAACTCAGTTTGGTAAATGCCCAGCGGTACTATTACTTTATCATATGGCAATACTATCATTAGCTTTGTAAAGCTCTACCAAACTGTCTTCCAAATGTTTGTCTTTATTTAAAGTTGTTTTAATCAGGCTAGAGGTTTCTTTAGATTACTCTTTCATTGGTTGCCCCGTTTGGTTTCTTTAAAAGCCCCATGTCCTAGAAGTCACAGGAGTATAAGAATAACAATATTAACACCTTGATTAATTGAACAGAATGTCCACCGCCTCCACTTGTTGTGTCTCCTAACTCGGTGGAGCTGAAACACAAGATTCATTTACTCCCTAAAACATATAAATAGATACACTAGATAGAGAGGAAGTAACCGTGAAGTTTAGATAAACCCTGGGAACCTGTCCAGAGTCCCCAATCACTGAGAAATAGTGAAATGTCTGTTTAGCAAAAAAAATCTCTAACAATGAGAAGGGAAGAAAATGAATAGAAAGTCATCCTGTAGATATGCTGCATTTTAGCCACCCATTCTTGGGAGCTGATGTGGAGCTGAGATGAAGGTATTTGACTCTGAGCTCTCCCAACTCCATGCTGCTGCTGCTAAGTAGCTTCAATCGTGTCAGACTCTGTGCGACCCCATAGGTGGCAGGCCACCAGGCTCCCCTGTCCCTGGGATTCTCCAGGCAAGAATACTGGAATGGGCTGCCATTTCCTTCTCCACCCAACCCCATATTCAAGGTTATTTTAATGTAGTTATCATAATTAAATGTTTGTATTCCCCTATGTTAAAGATATTCATACAACAGAACCTAAATAAATGGCTTGAAGGGTTATCATCTCTGGTTTCCATTCCTAAACATAGTCAGCTAAAGTTTAATGTACAGATGTTTCGAAACTGTGTCAAGACAGAGGACCCTCCTTTGCCTGATCATCAACCAAGTTGACCAGTGGTGGATTGACATCACTGACACTATGTACATGGTTAATGTCAAATGTAATAATCTCACTCGTCTACGTCATTGTTTTCATGTCTGCTTTCCAAACCCTAACCATTCATTCTCAAAGTGTGAAAAGAACACTAAAAAGGTGTAGTTACATAAATTTTCTCTTAATTTCTCTAAAAACAACCATATACATTGAACGAAATATATTTAAGCATATTATTTTAGAGTAACTGGAATTTAAAATATCCGTCAATACTGTATATCTTTCAAAGAAAAAGATTCCTCCATATTATATATTTAAAAGTGCCCATGTTGGTATGTAACTGCATAGAAAACAAACTGAAACCATAACCACCAATATGTGAACAAGTTTATTCTTCTGACAAAAAGTGACAGCAATGGGCAGATAGAGACACACTATCATGTTTCCTTCTCAGACTACTAAAGTGTTGGATTCTTGTCCATAAGACTGAATCATATAATATTTTATAAATGAAAATAAGAGGTAAGCTTCCCTTATTGTTTTGTTATTTTGAATAATACTGTTAATATTGCCCTTTTGTTATGAGAGCGCTTGGTTGTGTCGAACTCTTTGCGACCCCATGGACCATAGCTTGCCAGGTTCCTCTGTCCAAAAGATTATGCCTGCAAGAATACTAGAGTTAGTTGTCATTTCCTATACTAGGGATCTTCCCCATCCACTATCATACCCATCTCTCTTGTATCTCCTGCATTGGCAGGAGATTCTTTGGGAGCCACTTGGGAAGCCCCAATATTGCCTTGTGCCCGTTTTTCAATCATGATCATTGCTCACATAATCAGAGAAACTTTTAACACTTTAAAATTTCTCTCTATTCTTCCTTAAAACCCCAGTTCACGACTGACTGCTCTACAGTGGGCATGCTTGGTGTTCAGCACTGAGGGAGCCACTGAGCACGCACTACCAATTCCCTCTCCCTCTGCTCATCAGCCCATATCCACTCACCCAAGTCATCTGGGACTAGGGACGGCAACTTAGTTCTGGGATAATGCTTTTCTTTGTTAAAAAGTTAATCAAAGAGATGTTTTAAAACTGTGCTTAACTCCACCATTAGAACTTTTATTGTTGTCGTCACCAGTTCTCACCCTAACCTTGACAAAAGGCACACTTTCCAGATGATGTTCTTAATTCAGAGAGACCAGAATCAAGTGGTCTCAAAGGAACATAGCATGAGTAGCTTGAAAAATTTCCTACTCCAGAGGCCTCTCTCTGTACTAAATATATGCCTCACACTCCCCCATGAATGCTGGTCACAGCAGAAAGTAGATTCTTTGTTTTGATGCAATATGATTCTGTTTCAGATTCTATTTAGAATATGGACAATGTTTTATTCTTGGGAAGAAATGTGGTCAAATATGGTGTCTCTCTGGTAAGGAGATACACTCTGCACCTTAAATTGCTTAACTTCACCCTTAGTTCCCTTCCTTATAATATTGAAGACAATGTTTTAATGCCATATTTCCATGCACACTAGTTAGAAAGGTTAGCAATTGTTGCATAACTTTCAAAAACATCAAAGATTTCTTCCAAGGTATTGGTGAACCTTCTGGACTCTCTACATAATCAAAATGAGTACACAATCTCACAGCTATGTAGATGCCCTCTTTGAGGTAGTATTTAGGTCCTCACAGATCCACAGTCATCAGGTCCTGCAGTTTTCTTGACTTCAGGAAAACTGTTCTAGGCACAGATCTGTAACTGTAATTAACAGAAATTTCCAAATATTGAGAAAAGTGATAGTTACTAATTTAACTCAGGAACGAACCTGATAGAGATTATGGAGAGAAATCTTTCAAAGCCTATAATAGTCAATAGTCACCCTGGAAATGGAATTATGCTCTTGGAACTGAACAGGAGACACAGAATGACCGCACAGATGAAGGACTGGCATCAGAGAGAATCAGGATTGCGCTCCAGTCAAGCTATGTCCCAGCTCTGAGACTCTAACAGGTTACACTGGGAGCCAAACTCAGAATAGTAACA
Source organism: Moschus berezovskii (assembly GCF_049115385.1). Taxonomy (NCBI): domain Eukaryota; kingdom Metazoa; phylum Chordata; class Mammalia; order Artiodactyla; family Moschidae; genus Moschus; species Moschus berezovskii. The sequence continues at coordinate 104,996,959 of NC_142468.1, read as the reverse complement.
AATATTTCACTTATTTTATTTTATTTGGTTATTGTGAAGATTACTTTAGACAATATGGGTGAAAATTCTAGCATATGGGAAGTATTCAGAGAGAGAGTGACAAAGAAAGAGAAAGGTTTAGCTTTCCCATGACGTGAAATTAGCGACTCAAAGAAGAAAATAAATTGTCCCATTTATTTTTATTTTTAATTGTCCTAACATTTGATTTTTTGTGTGTGAGTTCTGCTCTAACTCATTTGATTTTCAACTATGCTCTTAGAATCTTTAGACTTACTTTTCCTACTTAGGGTAGAGTTGAAAATTACATACCTATTTCATATAATTATTTTAACAGTATTATTAATACAGTTTTTATATAATTATGTTAGCAGTAATACTTTGCCCTTTGTAATTTAACTAAAATAATATTTACAACTTATTACGTTACGACTAGGTGAAAAAGTAGGCATAAGCTTTTATTCTTTGATAAATCATACACCACCTACAATCTATTCCTTTTTCACTGAAGTGCTCAAAAGTGATCACAGATCATAGTAAGAAAATATTCAATAAATTCCTGTTTACCACACTGGAAAAAATTAAAAGCCCCTCCTACATCTATTATTTTCTAATTTTCTTTTTATTTTCATCCTTGGTACCTGATAAATCAATGGATTTAAGCCAAACTTGAATAATCAATAGCTTCAGTTACAGACAACAGGAAGATTATATTCAGGTAAAACCTCAGGGCCACAGCATTGAATTAATCATAATTCTTTATTCATAGTATATTCACAAATTCCTCAATGTCTATTTTGAATTTGTTTGCTTCTTTATTTACAAACAAAACTATAGCTATAAAAACATGACTAATATAAGACCTAAATAGCTCATAATATCATACAGCTGATAATGTGTGCATACTCATCCTGATCCTTACTTCCCCACAGCTGGAGTTACTTACATCATTTATAATACTTACTTTATACATAGAAGTCCCTACAAAATACACCATTTTTTATTGCTGTTCACTTTATAAAAATTACGATAACCTCTTTTTTCTTCATTACTATGTCTCAAAAAGCTACATTTCTGTCATTTAATATAGTTGTATATTATATGTTGTTTCTGAATAATATTCCACTGTCCTATTTATAATTATAAATATCTCCATATATACAGTTGTAAGAATTTATCTCAAGCATGCAAATGAGACTGAAATTGCTGGACCACAGGATGTTTGAATGTTGAGCTTTACAAGAAAAGGACATTTTCCAAATTGACAATGTAAGTAAATGCTTCCATCAGCAATAAATAAGAAAACTGCTTGATTCAGAAAATATATTTTTATGTTTTTTCTTCAGATAAAATTAGAATAAACTGAACTAAATGGAAGAAGCAACAGCCTGTGGTTCATGGGGTCACAAAGAGTCAGACACGACTGAGCGACTGAACTGAACTGAACTGAACCAGTCCATAGTGTCCAGATTTATTTTTCTTGGGCTGTGTGATTTATGGGACCTTCAGGCCTTCCTCCTAGTGATATTTTACTCACTTTACTTAATCACCATATTAGGCAATATCTTCAATGTGCTGCTAATTATTGCTGACCTTCGTCTCTACTCCCCTGTGTACTTAATATTAGTCAATCTTTCATTCACTGACTTATGCCTTTCATCAGTAACCGCTCCTAAACTGACCTCAGACTTTCTCAAAGCAAACAAGACCATCTCCCTTAGAGCATGCATGGGTCAGATTTTTTTTTTTTTGGACATTTTTTTTGAGGGGGTGAAATGGTGCTGCTTGTGTCCAAGGCCTATGACTTTTATGTGGCCATCTGCAAGCCACTCCATTACTCTAGCATCCTGAACACACAAATGTGCATTCAGCTAGTGATGACATCATGGATCACTGGCTTTGTGCATTCAATAAGCCAACTAACTATAACTATATAACTGCCTTTCGGTGGATCCAGAGAATTGGATAGTATTTTCTGTGATATTCCATTGGTGATCAAGCCAGCTTTCTCGGACACTTATGTTTTAGAAACGTTGATTCATGCTTACAGTGGGGTACTGGCCACCATCTGCTTCATTCTACTGCTGATCTCTTACTTTTATATTCTGCTCACTGTCTGCCATCAATCCAGGGGCAGGGCATCCAAGGCTCTCTCCACTTGCACTGCCCATGTCACGATGGTCATGTTATTCTTTGGCCTTGTATCTTCATCTCTCTTTTTCCACTTAGCAACACTTGAGTGGGCAAGTTCCTTGCTGTATTTTATGCTATCATCACACCACTACTAAATCCAGTCATTTATACTTTAAGAAACAAAGAGATTAGAAATGTCATTAAGTGGCTATGATGACAGACTGTGGATTTCTGTTGGTATTTCATCATCTCAAATTATCAGAATGTCTTCTGTGAGCACCCTAAATTAGCCACACCTATCCTGTTACTGAAGACTGTGAAGAGTTCCCCAATTCACATATAGAACTCATGTATATCTCCTGAAGAAAGTTTTGTATCAGTTCTTTAGTGTTCTAGAATTGCAAAAATGAGTTCCTATTTGAGAAATGTGGCCAGTCTTTATAAACATGATTTTGATTGTTCTCAAGAATGACTTGAAATTAGTAAGAATTTTAATGTTAATTATTTTGATTCTTACTATTACTTCAACACTGACCACACTATCAGGAAATTTTCTATTATTCAATGAATTTCTTAACAGAGCATTTTACATAGGCCTTCTCTAAAGTTTTCTTTAATAAGTTAGTGCATTATATTGCTATATTTATCTTTATAAAATGATAAATTAGTCTATCAATTAGATAACATTCTATTATCTTCTATAAACATATATATATATATAAGTAATTATTAAATATTTCAAATCATATTCAGAAAGGAAATTGAATCATAATCCTAATCTGGAGAGTTTTTTCTCTTTCATCATGTTTTAGACGTTTGTGAAACAGTGTAATATCTTTAAAAGATATGGAATTTAGAAAGATGGTAACAATAACCCTGTATGAGAGACAGAAAAAGAGACACAGATGTATACAACAGTCTTTTGGACTCTGGGAGACAGCGAGGGTGGGATGATATGGGACAATGGCATTGAAACATGTAAATTATCATATGTGAAACAAATCGCCAGTCCAGGTCCGATGCATGATACAGGATGCTTAGGGCTGGTGCACTGGGATGACCCAGAGGGATGGGATGGGGAGGGAGGTGGGAGGGGGATTCAAGATGGGGAACGCATGTACACCCGGGGCAGATTCATGTCAATGTATGGCAAAACCAATACAATATGTAAAGTAATTAGCCTCCAATTAAAATTAATAAAAAAATAAATAATAAATAAATAAAATCAGATTTAAACCTGAAAAAAATACAAGTGAAGTGAAATTCACTTAGTTGTGTCCAACTCTTTATAACCCAATGGACTATACAGTCCGTGGAATTCTCCAGGTCAGAATACTGGAGTGGGTTAGCCTTTCCCTTCTCCAGGGAATCTTCCCAAACCAGGGATTGATCCCAGGTCTTCCACATTGCAGGTGGATTCTTTGCCAGCTGAGCTATCAGGGAAGCCCAGTAAATACAAAGATGTCGGTATCAACAACCTTCGGAGATTTTGCTTTTTTCCTTCCTAGTCATAAATGGGTTAGGCAGTTCATCATTCAGTTCAGTTCAGTTCAGTGGCTCAGTCCTGTCCGACTCTTTGCGACCCCATGAATCACAGCATGCCAGGCCTCCCTGTCCATCACCAACTCCTGGAGTTCACCCAAACTCATGTCCATCGAGTCAGTGATTAGGTAGGTGAAAAAATGTAGCTTTGGAATAAACTATCCACTTAATTCAGTGAAGTGTTCAAATAGCCTGTAAGAACTAGATTATGTTCAGAACTTATAAATAATTTATTACTACATTAAGGAAAACTTTTCTTCAGAAATCTTCCTTAAAATCTTATACAAGTTTACATCCATTTATATGAAATCGATGGATCTAGAAATACTACCAATTTCCTATTCCTTTCTAAAGATGACATGATCCTTTGTATTTTGCAAATTTTAATAAAGAATCTCTCTTAAATTCATAATATTGCACATTTCCTTTTCATTTCTAAAATCACTTGGTTCTTTCTGAGATATTCTGTTCCTCTGTGTAATTTTTTTCAGTTTTTCACATTCTTAATGTCTTTTAACTATATCTTTTAACTTATTTTATGCTCTCTTCTAATTTCAGAAATTGTGTCTTATGTGGTCTGCTTCTCTTAACTCATTACCCACTAATTATCAATCACATATCCCTGCTTCTTGCATATTCCACAATTAATTTTTTCTATGTTACATATTGTATATAAAAGATCATGTAGCGTTGATATAATAAATCCTTCAGAAATGATCTACTCCTTCCTCTCTGAGGCATAAAATGTTAAGGTGTGATCACTTCAGTCCGATCAAGTACTACCCTATTGATTCTGCAGTGTAATTTTTATAAGACTTGGTACATTTAAGGTTTGCTCCTGTTCCTTGGATATATCCCTTCCACATTTGGATTATGATTCTAATAGATCTTTTGCTCCTCAATCTGATAGAGTTCAGGTGGTTCAGTATTGCCTTTCAGAACTTTTGAGCTTAGAACTTTAGTCTTCTCCATTCTCCTGCTACTTTCAAAAGTAAGACAAATTCCTCAATAAGAGTTCTGGCTTTATATTGTACTTTCTAATTGAATGTACCTAAAAAGAATCCACTAAAAATATAAATCAAAACAACAAAATAATGTGAACAGGAAAAATATGAAATACAAACTGATTGCATAACCCTGAAAGAATTGTGGATCGCAAATACTCAGGACACAGGGTCCTTTCATAGCTTCACAGTGAACCTGGCTCAGTCTTCTAGCTGTCAAAGCAAGCCAAAAATTAAATAGGCTTTGTAATTTACACAGATCATACACACTAACACATATTTAAGACCCAAGTATTGAGACACGGTAGAGTTATATGAGTTACTAGAGAAAACAGTCAGCAAAAAATTTGCATAGAATAGTTGTTGGATAATAATAATACCATCCAGGCTATAGTCAGATCAACACATTTTGATATTTGAGGAATATTCATTGATGGATTAAGTCACAGTTTCAAAAATTGTGAAATACCAACATATACATAAATTTCCCTGTCCTAAGTCAACTGCAGATGACTTGAGTCCATTTGAAATGAAACAAGCAAGGGAAGCATATTTTCAAACTCATAAAACATACTGTTTATGAGGTTCTCCTTCTTGTTTTCCTTCCCAGTATCTGTCACAGCATCTGATCCATTTTCTCTTTACTCCACTTCTCACTTGCTGTTTTTTACCCAGGTCATAAATACTCAAAGACACATATTTTTGTCTTTCAGAAAGAAAAATAAATTTAATTTATGATAAATAATTATGAATTTAATTATTTAATTATTCATATCCAGCATTTAAATTGGAGAGTTAGATATTTCACAACTTTCTGAAAATTTGCATAAGTAAGTTCTACATTACTTAATTGAATTAATAAAATTCAGTTGATTAATTGAATATAGGCAGTCTGATGCATAAGGCCATACTTTCAGTAGACACTAGTCTCTAATCATTGTTTTTTCAAAAATATCCAAATACTTATTGAGGCTTTATTTTGGCTGACAAAGAAATCTTTATCTAGAGAGTTAACATGATAATTCAATGTAACAACATAATCAATGGTCTAGTCTAAATTATAAAATGGTAACTTCAGAAAAAACAGCCCCAAATTTGTATATAACCACTTGTATTTCATGAAGTTGTTTGAAATAACCTGTGCTCCCATGAGTTACTTAAGAGATCTTCCAACTCAAGAACTGACTGCACAGTCTCCTCATCGCTATCTTCATGTCCTTGTTCCTCAATGTGTAAATGGCAGGATTCAGGACGGGTGTAACCGAGAAGTCTAAAACGGCAAGAAACTTATCCACTGTCACTGTGGGAAATGGCCACATGTAAACAAAGATGCATGGTCCAAAGAACAAAACCACCACAGTGATGTGTGCTGACAGAGTAGAGAAGGCCTTGTACAAGCCACCTGAAGAGCGTTTCCATACAGTGACCAGAATGAAAACGTAGGACATAATCAGTAAGAAGAAAGTGCCCATGGATATGAACCCACTGTTGGCAGTGACCATGAATTCCATTCTGTAGGAATCGATGCAGGCAAGTCTGATAAACCAAGGAAGGTCACAGTAAAAGCTGTCGATCTCACTAGGACCACAGAAAGGCAAATGGATCACAAAAGCTAACTGGACCACTGAGTGAATGAGGCCAATAGCCCAAGCACCACACACAAGCAAAAGGCACACCCGTGGGCTCATGATGGTCAGGTAGTGCAGGGGCTGACATATGGCCACATATCGGTCTAAGGCCGTGGCAGTGAGCAGCACCATCTCAGATCCACCCAGGGTGTGAAGAACAAATATCTGGGTGACACACCCCTGGAAGGATATGGTTTTGTGCCCAGAGTACAGGTCAGAGATCCTCTTAGGCACTGTTAAGGTAGAAAGACACAAATCAATAGATGAGAGGTTGGCTAAAAGGAAGTACATGGGGGAATGTAGGTGAGGATCAAAGGTCACTGCAAACACAACAAGGAGATTCCCTAGAACAACTGTTACATACAACACTGTAGAGAAGGCGAGGAGGAAATGCTGCACTGGTCTAGAGGTAGAAAGTCCCAGGAACACAAACTCAGACACAGAAGTGTCATTTCTTTCATACATTGGCTTTTTCTGATGGTATCTAAAATCGAGAAACAAAATAACCAAAGAATTTATCAAATGTTACTATTTAAAGGAACAGATTTAAGCGTTTATCAAATTCGGTTTTATGAAGAAAAAAATTTTCACTAACAGCCATTAATATGTTATGAAAATATCATGCATTAATTTATTTCTTCAAGTAACACAACTAATGAGTGTAATTCATATCCTATGAGTATCAACTATATTCTAAGTCCAAAGTCAAGGTCTGAGGTGAAACAGAAATTCTGACTTTTGAAGTTTTACAGGTTTGATCTAGAGTAGATATAGGTAGATCAACATTAAATAACTTTAAATACAGTTACGTCTCTGACAACTAATTTGAAGGAAATATCAGACGGCTATGATAATGTGACACATCACCATCATGATTATTTAGGCTCTGCAAAATATGAGTTATCATTGAAATTAAGTAGAGTAGGACAGACTTTGGAAATGCCGTGTGCAAAGGCCCTGAGACACAAGGCCCGGGGGACAAGAATATGCATGACTAAGGTCAGGCTGGAGAAATAGGCCAAACAGGATGAAATCTTCAATCCACAATAAGAATTCTACTTCTTACCCTAAGAGCAGTAGAAAATCTGGGGGAATATTCAGTTCTAGCTGATCATATTTCTGTTTTCAGAGAGTTAAAAAAACCTCTATGTAAAGAATGGAAGGAAGGGGCCAGAATAAATGGGTAACCTCAATAGACTATTGAAGAATCATAATCATATCACACCAGTTTGGACAGTGTGAATTATTCAGTCAATGGTGTTGGCACAACAGATAAACTTGTAAATACATAGATTATGGCCTCTCATCATAAACTCAAGAAAGTTTCAAAATGATATTTAAACATCAAAAAGGGTAACAAACCAAAAGAAAGAAAAATAATATTTAAACAAACATTTAACATCTAAAAGTCATTCTAAGAATATCTCATTAACAAATGAGGGAGGAAAAATAGTTGGCACTATCCATAATATTCAGTTCTTACTATACTTAGATACAGGTATATGTACAAAGTTTGCATACACAGCTACATAGATATCTTATATGGATGTATAAGCACTATAAAATAAAAATTAAAAACACACTGAAAAACAAGTTATAAAATATCAGACAGATGACTAATATTTCTATTATGAAATTAGTTCCTCCAGATAGATAAAGATAGAAAGCATGGTATACCAAATTTACAATGAGAAAAACGTCTAAGACTACTGACACAAAAGAAGTCCTAATAGCTGACAGTCACATGAAAAGTAAAACTCTCACTAGTACTCAAAGAAATGTAAATAAGATTGCGTTGGGTGCTATTCTGTATTAACAAATTTCAAAGGTTTAAAAAACTGATGAAATCATGGATGAGGCTACGAGGAAAAAGTCACATTCATACACTGATAAAGAGAAAAGAAATTCAATTTGTTTAGAAGGTACTTTAGAATTAGATTCCTAAACTTCAAAATTTTCACTGTTTATGACTAAGTCAAGTAAAAACATATACACACTACTATTTACAAAATAAATAAATAGCAAAAACTATTCTATAGCAGAGAAAATATATTTAATATCTTGCAATAATTTCTAAAGGAAAAGAATTTGCAAAAGAATATATATGTATATATATAGAGATATATACATATATATATGAATGAATCACTTTGCTATATACCTAAAACATACAAAATGATTAATCAACTATACTTCAATAAAGGAAGAAAATTTTCTTAGTGTATTGAAACTAGATAAACTAACAGTTAAGCTACAAGAGGCATCAATGATAAAATATTATAAAAAAATTTATAAATAACATAAATGTCTGCAATGAAGCATATGCATAGTTAAATATGAATTAAATATTCATAGTTCTTTCATCTTGGAAGAGTATTATTACTCATATATAGGAATAAAATACATTGCAATGAAATATATGAATAACAGACATTTAAAAACTGAGAAGTTCACAAGAAAGATATAAAGGAAATCCATTTTTAAAACTTGTATGTCTAAGGAGAAAATAGAAAATGCATATCTTTAATTCTTATCACTAAATTGTTCCTGTCCAGGCTTATATGCATTTAGTTTGAGCCATAAGAGATTATTCTTTCAGTCAGTTCATATTTGATCAAATGCCAGTTTTATAGAGTTCAACCTAATATACATTCTATTTTTTTAGACATAATATTAAACTACTGTATCTTGGTGGCTCAGAGGTTAAAGCATCGGCCTCTAATGCGGGAGACCCGGGTTCGATCCCTGGGTCAGGAAGATCCCCTGGCGAAGGAAACGGTAACCCACTCCAGTATTCTTGCCTGGAGAATCCCATGGACGGAGAAGCCTGGTAGGCTACAGTCCACGGGGTCGCATAGAGTCGGACACGACTGAGCGACGGAACGGAACGTAACTGTATCTTGAAACAAACCAAATTACTGATGCTTGTTCCACATCTGAATTGAATACCAGGAGTCCCCCACTTGCACTGCCACCACTAAGCTTTCCTCCAGGCCCCACACCACTAACAACCATGCTGTCTCTTGTCACTCCTCCCTTGGCATTCCACACCACGCCTGGGCTCTCCTGTGGGCATAATCTTCACTGCCTAAGAGAGAAAGGAGCATAAGCCGGTTGGAGCCCCTTGAAACTGTTACAGCCGAGAACAGACATGTAGGCAGCCAGGCCAGTCAGGAAGGAAATAGTGAGGGTAATGGATGGGAAGTGGGTCTTGCAGCCAAAAGGAAACACTGCAGGGGTGGTGCCAGGAGGCCCTGATACAGGGGCAGTGAATGGAGGTTTTTATAGCCAATAACTGGGAACAAATTAGAACTGGACAGAACAAGGGAGAATGAATAGGACAATCATCAGAGTTAACTGCAGTGGGTGTGACATTTCAAAGGAGCTATAATCAAACCTGTATCTAAAGGCTTTGATCATGCAATATGTAGATTTTAAAATATACATTGTCTGGTATACAAAACAATGTATATTCACTTTGTTTCCATATGTAAAAAATATTTAAAACTGTTTCAAAGACCAATAAAAGGTCAGTTTTTTAAAAAGTAGTAATTAAAAATTTTTAGTGGTAGTAAGAAAATTAGGTGATTATTTTTTCCTGTTTTTCTCTTTAATTATCAATGAATGGATAAAGCAAATGTGATACACACACACAACACACAAACACTAGCATAACATTCAACTTAAAAAGCAAAAATTTCCTGCCATCTCCAAAAGGCACAAGAGTAACTTGTTATTAAACATGGAGAAAGTGAAATAAGCCAGTCACAGAAAGAAAAGCACTGCATGCTATCATACATGAGAAATCATTGCAATTCAGAAACTTAGTTAAATTTGACGGTACATGAAAATTCAGGATCTGTTCTCATGAGTAATCATAAGGTTATCATCATCTAGATGTGAAGGCAAAGTATTAGAGTAAGATATTTGTGTGTGTATTTCCATAGCCTGCAAAAACTGTTACATGATGATCAGTTCAGTTCAGTTGCTCAGTCGTGTCCGACTCTCCACAACCCCATGAATCACAGCACGCCAGGCCTCCCTGTCCATCACCAACTCCCGGAGTTCACTTTTAAATTGGTAAAATACTGATGGCAGTCTTTTATATGTATTTAAAAACTGGAAACAACTAAAACAACCATCCAAATACTGGATTAAATCAAGAGCCTCTAGTGGCAAAAGCAGAATTCTTTTTATGAAACTATGTTTGTACATGAAAAAAAGTTCCAAAACTACACATCAAATATTACAAACAGTGAATCCTCAAAATAGGATACATGTGGCTTTCATCTCCTAAGGCCTACATTTCTGTATTATTTAAATGGTCTAAAACAACCTGGTATTGGCTTTTGACTTAAAAATGAAATTTATTGTGAAAATACAGAATAAGAGTCCCAGATGTATAACCCAGCAAATTCAGATTGTAGTGATGGTAGTTTAATCATGAATTTAAAAACTGAAATAAAGTTTTACAAGTGTGTCAACAGCTGTTTACTCATAGAACATCACAATAGCACCTTAACAGAAAGTGTTGTCCATAAGAAATCAATGGCCGAGAAAAAAATCTTCTATTTGTGGCAGTCTACTGCTGCTGCTACTGCTGCTAAATCGCGTCAGTCGTGTCCGACTCTGTGTGACCCCATAGACGGCGGCCCACCAGGCTCCTCTGTCCCTGGGATTCTCCCGGCAAGAACACTGGAGTGGGTTGCCATTTCCTTCTCCAGTGCATGAAAGTGAAAAGTGAAAGTGAAGTCACTCAGTTGTGTCCGACTCAGCAACCCCATGGACTGCAGCCTACCAGGCTCCTCCGTCCATGGGATTTTCCAGGCAAGAGTACTGGAGTGGGGTGCCATTGCCTTCCCTGAGTCTACTGCTAGGGGCTATAAAATATATCTATCATTTAGCTGACTGATACTAGTAAGGAAAGAGATGAAAAGAAAAGAGAGGAGACAGACCACACAGGGACAGTAGTAAAAAGGAGAAAATAGAAACAAGCAAGAAGGAATAGCAATTAAACAATTAAAAAGGAAGCGGTCAGAACAGCATACCTTAGGAGTGGTTCCTGAGTCTTTTTTGCCTGCTCACCAATTAAAAACTCTCAGTAACTTCTCTCTTCACAATGTCTCAGCAAGACACATAATGCAACAGACTACAACCCATTTTCCCAGCCTCTAATCTCACAACTCCACCTTATAAATCTCTTGAACTACTAGGACAATTGTTCTTTCATTGATATGAGGGCTACTCATACTTTTGTTCTGCTCTATAGTTTTCCCTGCATTTTCCCCTTGGCCAATTACTTCTTGTTCTAAAATTTCTGTCAGTTATTACTCAGAGGGGTGATACACCCCGTCTCTCCTCCACTCTGTATGAGATATTCCTCCACCCTGCTATCACATCTTACTTGTGAGGTTCTCATGATAACTTTTTCATGACAATATAATTTACAATTGACTAGTTTTTCTGTCTCCTCTGCAAAAAGTATGAGCTTCTTGAGAGCAGGGACTATGTTTTAGTCAGAAATTCTGACCATACGAAATTGTGTGAATTTGGGAGAGAAGACAAGGGGTTGGATGGCTGTGAGCATGCATGTGCAAATAAACACCTCAAAACTGATAATAGTTTCTTGGCAAACACACTGGGTTTTTATATTATTCTCATTGAAAACTGACGCCAGTGGAATTAAAAAGCAAAATTCATTCCAGAAATTGCCATGAAAAAAATGACAGGTCAAAGATGATTCACATCAAAACCAATTCTCAAGGTCCTTCCTAGTTCTAAGTGAAATATAATCCATGTCCAAAAATTTCCCTGTGAATTAAGACACAGTGCAGGCATATGAAGAGCTTCATGCCTCGAGAAAACTCAGACTTCCCCTTGGAAAGACTGGCACTTGTATAGGTTCAACTAGTTTCAACAAATGCATGTTGAATTGAAAAATAGAAATAGAGATAAGAAAAAGTGGAAGGCAAGGTGCAGGGGGCAGGGGGGTAGAATTTTTGAAATGTTGTAGCAGAGTTGCTATACTTTGCCCATTGACGGAAAACAGCTGGTAATTTTAACAGGCTCTTCACTTAAATTATACTGTCCCCACTTACCTGACCTCACCACGCCCCCAAAAAAAGGTCCCAGAAAACAATATTTTCACTATAAATGAACCTCTTAAGAAGTGTTTCCCTCTTTGATCTCTGTGGTTAGTACTCCTTACAACTATTTCAGCTCTAACAACACTTTTGGGTGGCCCTTTGATGACTCAGTGACCTGAGTCCCCAGGCCGTTTATTATGAGATCTCTACCGTGAATTCCCATGCCATTAAGAAAAGAAAAAATATTAGAAGCTTGATTTAAAAAGTAAATGCAAATAAAAGGAAGCTATGATTCATAAACTGTGACAGCAAAATATATTCAAGGAAACTAGCATCTCCTAATATTTTAATACCTACTGATCAATATCATTTAGACCAATACTAGTGAAAAAGAAATGCTTATTAACACACTCATTAGTAAAAATTATTTCAAATTCTAATGGAAACATATTCATACAATATTCCTAGAAACCCTATCCCTGCTTTTACCTCATTGATATAATTACCAATCCCATTTTGGCCATGATAATATCTTAAAAATAGAAATAAATATGTTGGCAAAGTTCAGAATACTAAAGTCAAAATGAAAATTCAAGTGAAATAATATTTTGATTTCAAAGTCTATAAATTCATTCCCTAGCTATGCTGCCTCTTTTTTAGATCAATGCCACGATGTATTAAAAAGAAGTTCACAAGTCTATTAAGCTTTTCACTTGTCTGAGTATAATAACTATATGATCTCATTTCTTATGTCTAACAAAACAGTGAGATGGAAATCCCATATTCTTCCTCACCTGATGAGAAATAAGACTGTGACTTCTCAGTTAAGGGGAAATAATTTGTGTGCCTTGGCATTTAGCACTGTGATTTTTTTATTCATTAATTAACTCTGGACATACTGAATACCTCTAACTCTATAATTCTGCTCAGAAAAGCAATGTGTACACACAGAAGATCAAATATCACCATTCTTATAAAATTTCACATTATTATAAGAGCTACATTTCAACATATTGTACTAAAATTCTTTTTGTTAAACTGCTATTATTCCCATTTTACAAAAATTTAGACTAATTTCTACATAACATTCAGCCTAGAAAGAAATGAGCAAAAACTTAGTGTTAGAATTGTAGCATTCTCTTTTACATCAAAAATACACATTATCCAAGTACAGTTTTTAAAAAAAAATAAGCTAAAAAAAGTTAATAACTAAAACCATAATTCATAGTGGAAAATAATATTTACTAATTTATCTTTTTAGTGTTACATTTTAAGTTATCAAGATAAATTAATATAATGTAAAATCAACCATTTGAGAGCTGCAAACCAATGGCATTTAGGCATATTGTGGGATCATCACTTTGACCTAGTTCCAAACTATTTTCATTCATGTTGAAATGTGTATCTGATACACATTTGTGGCTGAATGATATTCCTTTGTATGGATTACCACATTTATCAATCCATTCATCAGCGGATGAACAGTTGGATGAACACCTTTGCCCATTGTGAATAGTTCTAGATATTCATGTACAAGTTTTTAAATCTTTGGGTTTGAAGATTAGGAGCAGAATTGGTGAGTTCTATGATAATTCTGGCCACCTCATGCACAAGTTGACTCACTGGAAAAGACTCTGATGCTGGGAAAGGTTGGGGGCGGGAGGAGAAGGGGACAACAGAGAATGAGATGGCTGGATGGCATCACCGACTCTGTGGACATGAGTTTGAGTGAACTCCGGGAATTGGTGACGGACAGGGAGGCCTGGCGTGCTGTGATTCATGGGGTCGCGGAGAGTCGGACACGACTGAGCGACTGAACTGAACTGAATGATAATTCTGTTTAACTTTGTGAGGAACTGCAAAGTAGGAAGGGTATCACCCCACTGAAATGTATTTGGCATTTTCTCATGATTACACCAGAGTTATGGGTTCAGGGGAAGCACACCACATGTGATCTGCCATTTTTGACACCTCCCATCAAGTGTCTCTACCATCACCATGGTTTATGTCTGTTGATGTTGACCCTGATCATCTGACTGAAATGTCAGGTTCCCTCACTGTAGATTTACTTTCCATACTATCCACACTGTATTTTGAGAAAAGTCACTACACTCAGCCCACACTTAAGGAATGAGTAGCTATGCTCCCATTGATTAGGGTAGCGTGCTACACAATTTATCTCCAATTCTCCTGCATGAGTGATAACTTTGCTACCCCATCCACTAATTTATTCAATCATTTATATTAGTATGAAACCATGGATATTTATTTTATAATCTGGATTATAATCAAATACTGCTATTGGGAGCATTTTCATTTGGCTCTTAAGCCTCTTTGATGTATATCCACATCAAGTTTTGTGAGTTTATGTATGTTTGAGCATTCCCTTATTCTCTGGGACTAAAAGATGCTCCCAGATGATCTTGTATCTTAATTTCCTATTCCAACAATAGCCCTATCTCCAAAGATCCCTGATTCCATTTATGGATAATGGAATTAGAAATAAACATGTGCTCATTGTTTCTAGAGTGTCATTGAATTTAGGCCCTCACAGAAGACATGGCAAATGCCTAAGAAAATATATTCGAAGTAACAGTTATCATAAAGAATTTCATTACACTAAAATCTCCTGTGCTTCACATATTCATTCATTCCCATGAATTCATGATCCCCTGACAAGCACCTAACTTTTCACTGTCTCCATAGTTTTGCATATTCCAGAATATCATAAAAGTGGAATCATACCGTTTGTACACTTTGAAGATTGGCTTCCTTCATGTAGCAACAGACACTTAAGAATCCTCTATATCTTTTCATGACTAGATAAATTATTTCTTTTTATTATGGAATAATATTCCATTGTACAAGTGTCCCACACTTTATTTAACCATTAACAGATTGAGGGACATCTTGGATGTCTCTAGTTTTTGGTAATTATGAATAAAGCTGTCACAAACATTCAATACAGGTTTTGCATGAACAAAATTTTTAACTAAGTTTGGTAAATACCTAGGAGTACTATTACTTTATCAAATGGCAATACTATTATTAGTTTGGTAAGGCTCTAGCAAACTGTTTTCCAAAAGTTTGTCCTTATTTACAGTTTCATTAATTAGGCTACAGATTTCTACACATTATTCTTTGGTTAGCTGTTCCATTTTCTGAAGGGCCCCATTTCCTCGAAGTCAGAGGGGCATAAGAATAACAATATTTTAACACCTTCATTAATTGAATAGAATGTCCACCTCCTCCACTTGTTGTGTCTCCTAACTTGGTGGAGTTGAAACACAGCATTCATTTACTACCTAAAACACATACATAGATTTACCAGATAAAGAGGAGTAATTATGAAGTTTAGATAAACCCTGGGAACCTGTCCAGAGTCCCCAGTCACTGAGAAATAGTGAAATGTCTGGTTAGCAAAAGCTGTCTAACAATGAGAAGGGGAGAAAGTGAGTAGAAAGTCATCTCGCAGATATGTTGCATTGTAGCCACCCATTTCTGAAGAGCTGATGTGGAGCTAAGAGGAAGGTATTTGACTCTGCCCTCTCCCAACCCCATATTCAAGGTTATTTAGTGTAGTTATCATAATTAAATGTTTGTATTACCCTATGTTTGAGATATTCAAACAATGGAACCTAAATAAATGGTTTAAAGGGTTATCTCTGGTTTCCATTCGTAAACATAGTCAGCTAAAGTTTAATGAACAGATGATTCTAAACTGTGTGTCAAGACAGAAGACCCTCCTATGCCTGATCATCAGCCGAGTTGACCAGTGGTGGATTGACATCACTGACACTATCTACATAGTTAATGTCAAGTGTAATAATCCCACTCTTCTACTTCATTCTTTTCATGTCTGCTTTGCAAACCCTGCCATTCATTCCCAAAGTGCGAGAAGAACACTAAAAATGTGCTGTTGCTTAAATTTTCTCTAATTTCTCTTTATTTCTCTAAAACAACCATTTACATTGAATGATATTTATTTAAGCATAATATTAGTTTAAATTAATTGAATTTAAAATATCCTTCCATACTCTATATCTCAAAGGAAAAAACTCCACCATATATGTGAATATATATATATATATATATAGAGAGAGAGAGAGAGAGATGTGCACATGTAAACTTGTAACTGCATAAAAAGGAAACTGAAACCATAACCACCAATATGTGAATAACTGTATTCTTTTGATGAAAAAAATGTAACAGCCCATGGGCAGATAGACACATGTTATCATATTTCCTTCTCAGATCACTAAAGTGTTGGACTCTTGTCCTTAAGACTAAATCACATAATATTGTATAAATGAAAATAAAAGGTAAGCTTCCCTTACAATATTTAGAAGAATATTGATAATATCGCCTTTGTGTATGTGTACACTCACTTGTGTCCGACTCTGTGTGACCCCAGGGTTTCTCTCTGGTAAGAAGATACACTCTACACTTTGTAAACTTCTTAACTTCTCCCTTGGTTCTCTTTCTCTGTCATATTTAAGACAATCTTTTAATGCCATATTTCCATGCACACTAATTAGAATGGCTTGGAATTTTTGCATAGCTTTCAGAAATATCAAGGGTTTCTTCTCCAAGGTACATTTGGAAACTTCCGGACTCCCTATATCATCAAAATGAGTAACTGCTACAGAATCTTACAGCTATAGAGGTGTCTTCTCTGAGGTAATATTCAGGTAGTCACAGATCCACAATCATCAGGGTCTATAGCTTTCTTTGAGTTAAGGAAAACTGTGTTCTGGATACAGATATGTAACTGCAATTAATAGAAATTTCCAAATATTGAGAAAAGTGATGGTTATTAATTTAACCCTGGAAGGAATCTGATAGAGATTATGGAGAGAAATCTCTCAAAGCCTATAATAATTAACAGTTACCCTGGAAATGGAATTATACTCTTGGACCTGAACAGAGAGAAAGAATGATGACACAGATGAAGGCCTGGCATCGGAAAACACTGGGCTTACACTTTAGTCATGCTACTTCTCACTCTGAAACCCCAACAGATTGCACTGAGAGCCAAACTCGGAACAGTAAGAGTATTTAACTTATTTCATTTGGTGATTGTGAAGATCCTTTTAGACACTGTGGGTGAAAATTTCTATCATGTGAGAGGTATTCAGAGAGTGACAGGGAGATACAAAGAAACAGGGAGGCTTAGTTTTCCCATGACCCTAAAATTAGCAGCACAAAGAATAAAATGAAATTCTTTTTTCAGTTCTTATTTTTAATTTTCCTAACTTTTGATTATTTTGAGAGTTCTGCTCTAACTCACTTGATTTTACAAGTATACTTTTAGAATATTTAGGGTTACTTCTTTTACTTAGAGTTAAAAATTACATACTTATTTTACATAATTATTTTAATAGTATTAATATAGTTTTATATAGTAGCAACATTTTGCCCTTTCTAATTTAACTAAAATAACATTGACAGCCTACTAAGCTAGTATTAGGTGAAAAAGCAGGCATACTTTTTTATTCTTTGACATAACATATACCACCTACAATCTATTTCTTTTTCACTTAACTGCTCAAAAGTGATCATAGTTCATAGTAAGAAAATATTCAGTGAATTCCTGTTTACCACACTGGAAAAAATTAAAGCCCCTCGTACATCTATAGCTTTCTAATTCTATTTTTATTTTCACCCTTGTACCTGATAACTCTGTGGATTTAACAAAAACAGTATCATCAATAGCTTCAGTTACAGACAACGGGGAGGGTAAACCCAGACTAAACCTTAGGTCCACAGCATTGAATTGATCATAATTCTTGATTCGTAGTATATTCAACATCTTTTTTAATGGTCATTTTGAATTTTTATGCTTGTTTATTCAATAATAAAACTATACCTATAAAAACATGACTAATATATGACCTAAATAGTTAATAATATCATACAGCTGATAATGTGTGCATATTCTTCCTGATCCTTAGCCTCCTACAGTTGGAGTTATTTATATCATTTTTAATAGTTATATATAGAAGTTCCTACAAAATACAACATTTTTATATTGCTGTTTACAAAAATTATGCTAACCTCTGTTTTCTTCATTATGGTGTCTCTAAAAGATGTGCTGTGATTCCTGGGGACACAGAGAGTCAGACAAGACTTAGAGACTGAACTGAACTGAACTGAAAAGCAATATATCTGTCATTTTATATATATATATATATATCTCCAGGCAAGAACTCTGGAGTGGGTTGCCATTTCCTTCTCCAATGTATGAAAGTGAAAAGTGAAAATGAAATCGTTCAGTCGTGTCCGACTCTTAGTGACCCCATGGACTGTAGCCCACCAGGCTCCTCCATCCATGGGATTTTCCAGGCAAGGGTACTGGAGTGGGGTGCCATTGCCTTCTCCACTTGAGTGATGCCTAAAAAAATTACAAGAGACCTAGTATATCATAAATATTTGCTATTATTTTTAAAATATCCCTATTTATGTGTTTAATTTCACATTTTTACACATACTATAAAAAATAAACTATCTTGCTTTTTATATTCAGATCCTACCTAGATAAAGAAAATGGTGTTTTCAATATAAAAGTTTAGTTCATTTAGTTAGTATTTTTGGATGATAAAAACAACTAAAGGAATCTACAGTCAAACAGGGTTTTATCTGCAATTTTATCTGGTAGAATTAACTTTGTTCTCTGAAAAGAAAGTGAGGACATTTTCAAATATCTGGACAGGCATGTACTTTTCAGTACATGCATTTAAAATTTGTACATTTAAAAATTGTACAAAATTTATAAATCTTTATGTATTTCAAACAACAGAGTAATCTTGTAATTGATTAATATTAAGAAAACACTAAGAGGCCTAAGGGCGACAGAGGATGAGATGGTTGGATGGCCTCACCAATGCAATGGACATGAACTTGGGCAAACTTTGGGAGATGGTGAGGGACAAGAAAGCCTGGCATCCATGGGGTTGTGAAGAGTCTGTCATGACTTGGTGACTGAACAGCTGAACAACAGCAACAACTTGGCTACTGAACAATAAAAGACCTAAAAATAATAGTTTCAACATTCAGTTATCTTATTAAATTCAGATCTCCTGCCTTGTGTATTAGAAGTCACCAGTCTTAACTTTGCTAGGAAGAGGAGATAAAGAAATTTAAAAGGCATAAAAGAACAGAGAAATTGAAAGGAGGATCATGTATGACACTTTTGAATCAAGATTTGGAATACTCCCATTGGTGGTTTTTAAGGAAGCATAAAAAGGAAGCTTGAGCATTCAAGTCTAAAGCTGTCCAGTTTTCCAATCAATGTTGAATCCAAAAGATATTTTTTTTACCATTTCACTGAATAAGGTGCTTGATAGAAGATTCCCAGACTGTTATTTACTAAGCATAAATAAATCACTTTCTCTGTAATAGGTCAGAAATAAATCCAAGTTCATAGATTTAAACCAGAATCATGAGATCTGTGCTTCCTGTTTCTCTTTCCGAAAAAATGAACTATGTCTGCTTATTGTTAACAACAGTTTGGAACACTCTAGGTTTGACAGCTTCACATCTCACTTCATCTTTTCTGCCACAGTGTCCTATAAGATTTATTAGCAGTGACATTATTTTTCCTGCAGCTTTTGGTGAAAATGTAGATAAGCAGTGGGATGGTCAAAAAGTGGGAAGTTTAATAGAAAAGTCTAGAGTTGTCAATTTTTATTTTTGTCATTGATGGAATAAACTGACTCAATTAAATTCTTCATAACTCCACCCTCCAAAGTCTCCAGAATTACTTGCTGGGAATAGTTAGGGTATTAGAATGGAATGTCACAAGTTTATGCCATACACACACTGTTTCTTATGCTTTGGGGATTCATAAATCATTACATGAGGACAAACTTAGGGGCCAGTTTTTTCATAGTCTTCTTTCCAATACAAGAAACCGACCGGCCACCCAACCAGTCAACTCACCAGTCCACCCACTTCAAGAACAGTAGCTTGATTAAACAGTTTCCTTCCGTATGCTCTTCACTTGGTATTCTGTCTTCTCAGGCAGTCTGAAGGACGAGAATACTACCTGGAAAGAGATTGCTTTCAGAAAGATATTCTCTAATAATCATCAAAATCATACAATAGGAAAAAATGGCACACATGATCTATGCTAACTGTTCATTTCACAAATAGGCTTCATAAAGGGTCCATGGCTTTTTATCCAATGAACAAAAATGTTCTGTGTTCACATATGGAATGTTTACACTATACTTATACAGAGGAATAATGACTAACCAGATTTATAAAGTAAAAGGCACTCTGTAGTATATCACATCAGTGATTGTAACATGAATAGTTAGTCCTTTTTTTTTCTTACATACACTGTTGGATTTCCTGGTTCAGTTTGAAGAGATATATGGGTATGGTAGAGTTGAACATAAAAGCATGTCCTCATCATTGACTCTGATGAGGAAAACTCCCTCTCTGGGCTGTTGGCTCCCAAGCATGGCATGCCCTTCGTCTTGGCTGCCTTTTGCTGCAGCAAAAACAGAAGATGAGAAGTCCAACTCATGAATTCTATAAGGAAATGGGTTCAGAAGAGGTACAAGACAATTCTAAGTGTGTTTTTTAGCTCTGCCTTCTTTTGTGTGACCGTAAAAATAGTGACACCTCAAGATATATGAATTAATGTAAAGACACTCATCCTTGCAACTAAGAGGGCTGGGAAAAAGGGAAATGAGAGAGCTGAAGATGAGGAAGGAAACTCAACCATATGTAAATTTTGTCCTTATTAATCAAGTAGTTGTACCCAGTCAGAACCTTTGCGGGGAAAAAAGTTGTTAGCAAAGTGACATCTGGAAATAACTGGCAAAACAGTTAGGAGAAGCCCTCCATTTAAGCCCTCCCTGATTTTAGCTATGTTTGGCTCTGCCACTGATCCTGTGGTCTCTGCTGTAAGGAGGGAGAGCAAGGTAATGATTGAGCAACCCAGATTGGTGAGTTCACTCCCACATGGTTTCTAAAGCCATTGGAATCCTCCTGCATGTTAGCACCAAATACTTCTTGCTCTTTTCACCATATTCTCAAAGTTACTTCGGCTTCTGCCTAACTCTCAATTCCTGCTTCAGGGAATTCTTCACAGCGTTGCTCTGCCATATATGATCTATTCACTGACTGAAGAGAAGCCTTGCAGTGTGATATGAAAAATTGTGAATTTCTCTCATGCATTGTGTCACTAATCGCAATCATCAAGATTATTCTTAAAGCTCTAACTTTATGTGATCTGGAAAGTGATCAGTGTTATAACTAATTCACTAATAAACATTCTCAGATGGAAAACTTTTATTAAGTGTCTGGGTCTGTATTTTGTGTGTATATTTTCCTAAATAAGCATCATGACTCAGTCATGTCACTTCTGGTCACGTTGGCGCAACTAATAACTGACCCTCACTAACAGAGGGGATTCAGAAAACAAATGAATATGACCAAACTACTGATAATGGCATTGTGAGTATTTGTTATTTTCTGAAACTGTCCCTAAACCAGAATAGGGGACTTTCTAGGAATTCTGACACCTCAGGCAAAAACCTCAAAAATCCTTAAGTGATACACCAGATACATTGCTCACGTTAAAAAGGAAAAAAAAATTGTAAATAAAGTTTTAACTTAGACCAAAGTTTTAAAGAAATATTTTAATTCAGTAAGTAAAAGATGAGACCAGATGGAAGTCTTTATGTAGGTATCTGGACTTCAAACTTTTCTTGAACTACAAACAATGATGAATACTGAAGAAAGGATAGCACATTGACATTTTTTGTCTTGGTTATCAGATTGTGTTAAGGTGTCAACACTTATGGTAGCAACACTGATCCAAAATAAATATTAAATGCATAAAGTTTTCAGTTATGTTACCTTTTATTCTCTCTTCCAATTTCTATCATTTGTGTCTGTAATTCCAAAAATCTGAGAAACTGAAATTCTGTGTCCAATATTAAGAATCTTTTATATTTTATTCTATAGATAAAAATACATGATTATCATACTTACTTTCATTTGTAAGTATTGTCACTAACCTGCAAGCTGCTTATTGCATAAGATCCTGTCATCGCTATATCTGAGAAAATACTGAAAGAAGAATGAGAAAGTCTGAAATTCAAAGTCAGATCATATATAGCATTCTCAAAGTTTGACCGTCTTCAGCAGCGTATTTACATTATTAATACAGTAATAGAATCTGAGGGACTTACAGATCTCTGAAAGGAAATATTCCTGAAGATTAGAGAGTAAGGTCATCTCTGTGGCTGTCATTTTTTCCTCTCCACCTCTTAGGAAGCCATGAATGTGTCAGGAGTCAGCACAGTGACTGAATTCATACTCCTGAGCTTTCCCTGCTCTAGAGGCTCGAGTCCTCCTCTCTGTGCTCTTCTCTGCGTCCTACATCCTGACACTGATGGGGAATGGGGCCATTGTCTTTGCAGTGAAGCTGGATCACAGACTCCACACTCCCATGTACACTCTGTTGGCCAACTTCTCGTTCCTGGAGATGTGTTACATCAACACCACTGTTCCCAATGTGTTAAGGAACTTCCTGTCTGAGACCAAAACCATCTCTTTCACTGCCTGCTTCCTCCAGTTCTACTTCTTCTTCTCCATGGGCACCACCAAGACCTTCTTACTGCCCCTCATGGCTTTTGATCGATACTTGGCCATCTGCCGACCTCTCCACTATCCTACCATCATGAGCAGCCGTCTCTGCATGAACTTGGCGGGCCTCTGCTGGGTAACAGCCTTCCTCTGCTATCCAGTCCATATCTATTTCATCACCCAACTCCCCTTTTGTGGCCCCAATACCATTGACCATTTTGTCTGTGACCCTGGTCCCCTTCTGGCCCTGTCCTGCATCCCTGCCCCTGGAATTGAGCTTTCCTGTTCTATATTGAGCTCTCTTATAATCTTTATCACCTTCTTTTTCATTCTTGGTTTTTATACCCTGGTTCTCATACCCTGGTTCTCAGAGCAGTGTTGTGTGTCCCTTCAGCCGCTGGCAAACGTAAAGCCTTCTCCACTTGTGGTTCCCACTTGGTAGTAGTGTCATTGTTTTATGGAACCCTCATGGTCATGTACATCAGCCCAACTTCTGGAAATCCAGCTGGGATACAGAAGATTGTAACCTTGTTCTACTCCTCCTTGACTCCACTTGTAAATCCACCGATCTATAGTCTCCGGAACAAGGACACGAAGGCTGCATTGAGAAAAATTCAGAAGTGCACAAAAATTAGTCAAAGTGAGTTAGAGACCATGAGTGGATCAAGATCAGAATGATTATTTTTACTCACTTCTATTCTCCATTTAAAAATAGGTCTTTATTCATTTGTACCTAGAGATGCAGACTCAAAATGATCTATTGCTGCCTATTCAATAATAAAATTAGTACACTAAACTAAATCAGACCTTGTTGCTAAGTCAGAGTTAGTGGATGGTAATTTGAATTAAATGTCTTGGATATGTGGATAGTAGACTCTTCTAACCTGGTCTCCAGGAAGCACTTGCACTTTTATTGGTGATGACTTACCTGGTTCCTGACCTCATGCATTTTTGACCTCTATTAAGTGCATCCATTCTTACACTTGAGTTTTCTGACCTAAAGATGTCTGTTCTCTCTGCTCTACTCCTGCAGAAGAGTAGAGCATTCACACCTTTTTACCCAGAAAAGTGCAAATTAGAAAAATCGAGCCAAAATTTTTACTTAATTGACATCCAAAAGATTAATAATGGTGAGAGTTGGACTGTGAAGAAAGCTGGTCGCCGAAGAATGGATGCTTTTGAACTGTGGTGCTGGAGAAGACTCTTGAGAGTCCCTTGGACTGCAAGGAGATCTAACCAGTCCATTCTAAAGGAGACCAATCCTGGGTGTTCATTGGAAGGACTGATGCTAAAGCTGAAACTGCAATACTTTGGCCACCTCATGCGACGAGTTGACTCATTGGAAAAGACTCTGATGCTGGGAGGGATTGGCAGCGGGAGGAGAAGGGGATGACAGAGAATGAGATGGCTGGATGGCATCACCGACTCGATGGACATGAGTCTGAGTGAACTCCGGGAGTTGGTGATGGACAGGGAGGCCTGGCTTGCTGTGATTCATGGGGTCGCGAAGAGTCGGACACGACTGAGTGACTGAACTGAACTGAAAGCACTATCTCCCAAATCTCTTTCATTACTACTTTGGGAGCATTTTTTTTTAATATATAGATTTGGAAGCCTTTTGCCACATTTCTTAAATCAGAATCTTTAAAGTGGACCCTGGAAATCCTTATTTTAATGTTACTCAAGAAATTCTGGTACACCTAAATTATCACCAGTTCACAGACTAATCTTATAGAGTCACTATTTAAAATAAATACATGACAGGGAAATAAAAATCTTATGTTGGTTGGAAAAAGTGTAAAAAGTTACGGTGCATACTACAGACGACTCAAACACTCATGCAGTAGCAGTACAAGTTTCTTTTCCTGCCTCTATTTTTAAACCCTCAATTTAAAAATAAGAAATAGAGTACATTTTCTTACCTTTTCTAACTGTGCAAGATAATTAATATACCTGGAAGTAGGCTTACATTTAAAAAAGATTAGCATATAGTGACTATATAAATTGGGTTAGTTTCACATGAAGGAAGGTGTTGAGTGCACCACCCAGAAAAGGTAAAAGCAGACAGAGAGCAAAAGACAGTGATATTTAAGATGCTGAAACAAGACAAATGAAGAGGAAATTGATGACAGGTCCAGGTAATTTGACCTGACCATTTGGTCAAAAATAATGACTTGCGTGGCTGAGAAGGCGGTGCGGCGGCCCGCGGCCGGAGAGGAGCGCAGGTATTGCCGCCGCCGCAGCTTGCGGAGCGAGCTGGAGATGTGAGACATGCGGATTTGGGATGTGAATTCACTTGAACAGCCACTTCGGGGTTATGAAAGTGATTCCTGATGAAACTGGATTGGAATAATTTTCATGATCTTTGTATATTTATATATATATTTTAAAATTTTGCCTTTGACTTAAAGTGCCATGAGAAAATTTGCATACTACAAGATGGTCCTAGCAACCTTCTGGATTTGGGTACTCTTGGATATGTTCCTGCTGCTTTACTTCAGTGAATGCAACAAATGTGATGAGAAAAAAAAGAGGGAGAACTTCCTGCTGGGGTTGTTTTAGAGCCAGTACAAAAGCCTCATGAAGATCCTGGGGAAATCAGTCGTCATTCCTAAAGAGGATCAAGAAAAGATGAAAGAGATGTTTAAAATCAGTCAGTTCAATTTAAGGGCAAGTGAGATGATTGCACTCAACAGATCTTTACCAGATGTTAGGTTGCTGCTGCTGCTGCTGTTAAGTTGCTTCAGTCGTGTTTGACTTTGTGTGACCCCCATAGACAGCAGCCCACCAGGCTCCCCCGTCCCTGGGATTCTCCAGGCAAGAACACTGGAGTGGGTTGCCATTTCCTTCTCCAATGCATGAAAGTGAAAAGTGAAAGTGAAAGTGAAGTCGCTCAGTCGTGTCCGACTCTTCCTGACCCCATGGACTGCAGCCCACCAGGCTCCCCTGTCCATGGGATTTTCCAGGCAAGAGTACTGGAGTGGGGTGCCATTGCCCTCTCCAGATGTTAGGTTAGAAGGATGTAAAACAATGGTGTATCCAGATAGCCTTCCTACAACCAGTGTGGTGATTGTTTTCCGCAAATGAGGCTTAGAGAACACTTCTGCAAACTGTTCATAGGATCATTAATCACTTACCAAGACACATGCTAGAAGATATTGTTCTAGTAGATGATGCCAGTGAAAGAGACTTTTTGAAAAGACCTCCAGAGAGTTATGTGAAAAAAAAAATTAAAAGTACCTGTTCACGTCATTCAAATGGAGCAATGTTCTGGATTGATCAGAGCTAGGTTAAGAGGCGCTGCTGTGTCTTAAGGCAAAGTGATCACCTTTTTAGATGTGCACTGCAGGGTGGCTGGAGCCTCTCTTAGCCAGGATCAAACATGACAGGAAGACAGTGTTCTGTCCTATCATAGATGTGATCAGTGATGGTGCTTTTGAGTACATGGCAGGTTCTGACATGACCTATGGTGGATTCAACTGGAAGCTCCACTTTCGCTGGTATCCCGTCCCCCAAAGAGAAATGGACAGAGGGAAAGGTGATCAGACTTCCTGTGAGAACATGTACAATGGCAGGAGGCCTTTTCTCTATAGACAGAGGTTAGTTTCAGGAAATTGGAACATATGGTGCTGGAATGGATATTTGGGGAGGAGAAAACCTAGAAATTTCCTTTAGGATTTGGCAGTGTGGAAGAACTTTGGCGACTGTTACTTGCTCACATGTTGGACATGTGTTTCGGAAAGCTACACCCTACATGTTTCCAGGAGCCAGAGTATCAATAAAAATAACAGATGACTTGCAGACGTGTGGATGGATGCATTCAAGAATTTCTTCTATATAATTTCCCCAGGTGTTACAAAGGTAGATTATGGACCTATATCATCAAGACTTGGTCTAAGGTACAAACTCGAATGCAGACCATTCTCTTTGTACCTAGAGAATATTTATCCTGATTCTCAGATTTCCCATCACTATTTCTCTTTGGGAGAGATACAGAATGTGGAAACAAATCAGAGCCTAGATAACATGGCTGAAGAGATTGAAAAAGCTGGGACTTAACTGTCATGGTCTGGGAGGTAATCAGCTTTTCTCTTACACTGCCAACAAAGAAATTAGAACAGATGACCTTTGCTTGGATGTCTCCAAACTTAATGACCCAGTCACAATGCTCAAATGCCACCATCTAAAAGGCAACCAGCTTTGGGAGTATGACCCAGTGAAACTGACCCTGTGGCATGTGAATAGTAACCAGTGCTTGGCCACAAACGGGGACAGCCATGTGCCCAGCATCAGAGACTGCAATGGAAGCCGGTTCCAGCAGTGGCGTCTTCGGAATGTCACCCTTCCAGAAATATTCTGAGACCAAATGTGCAAAAAAAAGGAAAACATAAGGATTGACTGGGATACCTCAGCATACATTTCTGCCACATTCTTAAGTAGCAAAAAAAGGAGAAGTGCTTTCTTTCTGCAGGATGTAAGGTTTCAGTTCAGTTTAGTCGCTCAGTCGTGTCCGACTCTTTGTGACCCCATGAATCACAGCACCCAGGCCTCCCTGTCCATCACCAACTCCGGGAGTTCACTCAAACTCATGTCCACAGAGTCGGTGATGCCATCCAGCCATCTCATTCTCTGTTGTCCCCGTCTCCTCCCGCCCCCAATCCTTCCCAGCATCAGAGTCTTTTCCAGTGAGTCAACTCTTCGCATGAGCTGGCCACAGTATTGGAGTTTCAGCTTTAGCATCAGTCCTTCCAATGAACACCCAGGACTGATCTCCTTTAGAATGGACTGGTTGGACCTCCTTGCAGTCCACGGGACTCTCAAGAGTCTTCTCCAGCACCACAGTTCAAAAGCATCCATTCTTCAACGATCAGCTTTCTTCCACAGGAGGCCAATTAGAAAGCAAAAAATGCTTTCTCTGTTTGGATGGATGAGTAGTGGAGTGAGCAGCTACATATATAATCAAAAAGAAAAATGAGCCTCCTTAGGAAGGGCTAAGAATGACATTTTAGGTGAAAAATGGATCCTCACATGGGATGGTGAGGAAAAAAGAGAACATTTACTCTGCAGCCTATGTGGTGACTTACCACAGCTGGGTTAAGTTCACAACTGATTGACTGATTGACTAAATCCAATAATACTTAACTCAGTAGTCCTGTTGTGTCACCATCAGTTCAGTTCAGTTGCTCAGTCGTGTCCAACTTTTTGCGACCCCATGGACTGCAGCACGTCAGGCCTCCCTGTCCATCATCAACTTCCAGAGTTTACTCTAACTCATGCCCATTGAGTCGGTGATGCCATCCAACCACTGCATCCTCTATCATCCCTTTCTCCTCCCGCCTTCAATCTTTCCCAGCATCAGGGTCTTTGCAAATGAGTCATTTCTTTGCATCAGGTGGCCAAATATTTGAGTTTCAGCTTCAACATCAGTCTTTCCAATGAACACTCAGGACTGATTTCCTTTAGGATGGACTGCTTTCATCCTAAGGGATGCAGTCCCTTGCAGTCCGAGGGACTCTCAAGAGTCTTCTCCAACACCACAGAAGCATCAATTCTTCGGCGTTCAGCTTTCTTTATAGTCCAACTCTCACATCCATACATGACTACTGGAAAAACAATAGTTTTGACTAGACAGACCTTTGTGGGCAAAGTAATGTCTCTGCTTTTTAATATGCATTCTAGGTTGGTCATAACGGTCCTTCTTTAAGGAAAATAAACAATGTAACCTTGATTTGTGTTCAAACAGCATGACATACTGTGTGTTCTTGGGCAAGTTAACACCTATTTTTCAGAGTTCCTGTGAAAATGCTGTTGAGTATATTTAATATATGCTAAGTACAGTTCCTAGAATATAATTGGACCTAAAAAAATTCATAGCTGTTGTTGTTAATAACAGTACTATCAACAAACATGATTACATAGTATAAACTTTTTAGCATAATTATTTAAAAGCCTTAGTGATTAAAAAGTTACTCAGCTCCAACATATCACACAGTAAAGCTATGGGCAACTCTCTTTGGTTGCTCAGATTGATTTTAGTGACGTCCATACAGTTTGGTATGATATAAAGGAAGAAGATATTGAAACATTGTGATTCAAGAAACAGAAAATAAATAAAGGGAGTGTTACATTACTTGTGATGTGCATGAGAGTAAGTGGGAATGTTATCTTTAGTTGGGGGCACTGTAGAAAATGAGTTACTGTGTGCTAAGTCGCTTCAGTCATGTCCAAGTCTTTGCAACCCCATGAAATGTCACCTGCCAGGCTTCTCTGTCCATGGGGTTCTCCAGGCAAGAATCCTGGAGTGGGTTGCCATGTCCTCCTCTACGGGATCTTCCTGACCCAAGAATTTAACCCAAATCTCTTATGTCTCCTGCATTTGCAGGCAGGTTCTCTACCACTGCGCCACCTGGGAAGCCCATGAGTTCCTTAGTACAACTCTCAATAGTCTTCTCAGACCAAATTAAAGTTTACTAAATTTCTGAATAATGAAACATTCTTTTATGAATCACTAAGCAAAAAAGTTTCAGGGGAAAAAAACTTTCAGGGATTGTTAAACCGAGGGAGATGAATAGCTGGACACTAGAGTCAACATTTCATATAACAAGCTTATGCTACTAGTGACTGAAACTTCATATCCAGAAACATAAAGCCACAAAAGTTTGCAAAAGTATATTAATATTCAAATGTAATTCCACTGTAGCTAGGATCAATTTGTAGGTGACTTAGAAAAAATACAATGATGCCGAGACAGGAAGAAAAGTTACTTACCCTTCATGATAAGACTAATTATGGACAAAGCTGGGAATAAATACTGAGTCTGTATCTTCTCACTGATGTTTTTTCCTTTACATAGAATCAAAATCCAGGGGCCTGATCCTGAGCATCCTACAATATACAAAGTTAAATGCTGAAACTCCCTTTCCTCCCTTCCTGAATTACTCAAAAGAAACAGCTATAGCAACAGGGCACTTCTGCTGGACAATGTGATAGCCAGTGAAAAGAATTACAGCCTTATAATCAGTCATGGAGATGTGGGCCTTATTTGACATACTGATATTTTCATCAAGAGCTACATAAGAGACCTGAGTTGACCCAAGGCAGCCAGATCTTTCACTTGCCTCACCCAGAAGAGACGATTCAACAGAGCTTTATATTTTGGTTACTTTTGCTGTAGAGTAATTGAAAGAAATGGGGTACAAACCTCCTGAGGAGATTTCAATAACGGAGGGTGCAGGCGAATGAAGGGAGGGGGTGATGCTGAGACGCCCCAGCGTGCAATTACAGTTTCATCTCAGAGATTCCTGTGACGTCTCCAGAGTCCTCTTGGGCTGGTTTGTGACTCCCTCAAGACTCTGTGAAACATCCTTTTCTTATCCGAGGTTTTCATATAGTTTAGGTTAATTTGGCTCCCAGAGTGAAGACAGGGATAACGTCTTTAAGGCAATGCTGTTGTCTGTGCAGATTTACAGAGAATTTCCTTTTGTTTTCAGGAAACATTTGTTTCTCTATGAAATATAAAGAATATTCACAATGTAGATTGTTTATATTCTATGAGAGTGTATTTTCTTCACATACTTTACAATTATAAATTTGTTTCCAGTCCTCAATTACCGACAGACTATTACTTTCCCATTTGTTCTGTCTGTTCTTTGTTCCTTTATTTCTCCCTTTTTGTTTTCCTTTCGATTATTTAAGTACTTTTATTATTTTATTCTCCTACTTTTTTATGATTTTAAACTATTTTTACTGTGGTAACATGTATATATAACATAAAAATTATCGTCTTAACCACTTTAAGTGTATAGTTCTGGACATTAATTACATTCATATCGTTATGCATCCATCACCAGCATTTATCCCCACAACTTTCTCATTGTCCCAAACTGAAATTCCAATACGCATTATATAATAACTTCCCATTCCACTTTCTCCTAGCCCCTGGCAACTATTAGAATTTTTATCTTTGAATTTTATTACTCTAGGAAACATATAAGTGGACTCACACAAAATTTGTCCTCTGTGATTGGCTTATTTCACCTATCATATTGTTTTCAAGGTTTATTCATGTTTTAGAACATGTTAGAATTTCCTTCCGAAGGTTGCATTATTTGTGTATATAAAATTTTATTTATCTATTCATATCTGAAGAATACGTTGGTTGCTTTCACCATTTCACTATTGTGAATATTGCTGCTGTGACTATGAGCGCAAAATATCTGCTCGATTCCTTGCATTCAGTTCTTTTGTATATATACCCAGAGTGGAATTGCTGAATCATCGGTAATCCATGGTTTTTAGGAACTGCTGTACTATTTTCCACAGAGGCTTAACCAATTTATATCCCCACCAGCAATGTACAAGTACTCCAATTTCTCCAGATTCTTGACAGTTTTTGCTGTTTGCTTTTATAATAACCCAGAGATCAAATTGCCAACATCCATTGGATAAAAAGCAAGAGAATTCCAGAAAAACATCTACTTCTGCTTCACTGATTATGTTAAAGCCTTTGTGTGGATCACAACAAACTGTGGAAAATTCTTAAAGAGATGGGAATACCAGACCGCCTTACCTGCCTTCTGTGAAACCTGTATGCAGGTCAAGAAGCAACAGTTAGAACCAGCCATGGAACAATGGACTGGTTCCAAATTGGGAAAGGAGTACATCAAAGCTGTATATTGTCACCTTGCTTATTTAACTTATATGCAGTACATTATGGAAAATGCCAGGCTGGATGAAGTACAAGCTGGAATGAAGATAGCAAGGAGAACCATCAATAACCTCGGATATGCAGATGACACCACTCTTCTGGAAGAAAGCGAAGAACTCAAAAGTCTCTTGAAGAAAGTGAAAGAGGAGACTGAAAAAGTTGGATTAAAACTCAACATTCAAAAAATGAAGATCGTGGCATCTGGTCCCATCACTTCATGGCAAACAGATGGGGAAACAATGGAAACAATGAGAGACTTTATTTTCTTGAGCTCTGAAATCATTGTGGATGGTGACTGCAGCCATGAAATTAAGACACTTGCTCCTGGGAAGAAAAGCAATAGCAAACCCAGACAGCATATTAAAAACCAGAGACAGTACTGTGCCGACAAAGGTCCGTATAGTCAAGGCTATGATTTTTCCAGTAGTTATGTATGGATGTGAGAGTTGGACCATAAAGAAGGCTGAACACCAATGAACTGATGCTTTCAAACTGTGGTGTTGAAGAAGACTCTTGAGAGTCCCTTGGACTGCAAGGAGATCCATCCAGTCAATCCTAAAGGAGATCAATCCTGAATATTCATTGGAAGGACTGATGCTGAAGCTGAAGCTACAATACTTTGGCTACCTGATGTGAAATGTGGACTCATTGGAAAAGATCCTGATGCTGGGAAGACTGAAGGCAGGAGGAGAAGGGGATGACAGAGGATGAGATGGTTGGATGGCATCGCTGACTCTGGACATCAGTTTGAACAAACTCTGCAAGATGAACGACAGAGAGCCCTGGCGTGCTGCAGCACACGGGGTCACAAAGAGTGGACATGACCGATCGACTGAACAACAACAAAGAATACTCCTCTGTAGAGTGAAGACGGCCATCATGTCCTAACACATAATGGTGTCACGCCTGGATCTTACTTCAGACATGTAAGCTACCCCAGCCATGAATCATTGATGTCTCTGTTGCTAAAAAACTATTCCTCTAGAAAGATATCCTATGTTTAAAGACAACTGTACATATGTCTCCTCCCTCTTGAATCTCCCTCCCTCAGCTCACTTTTTTTTTTTACTCAACGATGTATCTTGAAGTAATTATGTAACATTACTTATAGAGCTACTTCATATTTTATGAAATTGAAGATACAGTATTCCACTGTATGACTAAACTATAGCTTATTTAATTAGCTTTCCATTAATGGGAACTGACATTTTTCTCAACATTTTGCTATCACAACAATGATACAATAAACATTTTTAAACTTTCATAATTTCCTATATGTGTGAAAAAAGCCATAAGCTAAGCACCTTAGAAGCTGCATTGCTGGGTTCCAGGGCATAGGCCTTCTAAATTTTGACTGTCTTAAATACAGTGTAAAACTTATACTCCCACCTATGTGAGAGAACCCATTTCACATTCTCAACCATATAGTGTGTTATCAAACTTCTTGATCTTTGTCACTCCCCAGGTTAAACATGAGATACTGTCTCATGATATTCTCTCTTTATCTTTTTAT
Source organism: Moschus berezovskii (assembly GCF_049115385.1). Taxonomy (NCBI): domain Eukaryota; kingdom Metazoa; phylum Chordata; class Mammalia; order Artiodactyla; family Moschidae; genus Moschus; species Moschus berezovskii. The sequence goes on along the minus strand of NC_142468.1, from coordinate 104,963,744 downwards.
GAATGAATTAGTGATATTTCTATATGTTTAAGAATCTTCTCTATATGTTATTTGTTTGTATCTTTTTGCTTATTTTCCTATTACGATGTTCTGTTCTCTTACTGTTTATAGAGCTTTACATATATTAAGGAAAAAATATATAAGTGGCAAATCATTGAGATTATTGAAGGGGAAATAATTGTGAAGTTCTAAATTTGAAGGATTGGGGGCGGGAGAAGGGGACGACAGAGAATGAGATGGCTGGATGGCATCACCGACTCGATGGACATGAGTTTGAGTGAACTCCGGGAGTTGGTGATGGACAGGGAGGCCTGGCGTGCTGTGATTCATGGGGATGCAAAGAGTCGGACACGACTGAGTGACCGAACTGAACTGAACTGAAAGTTAAAAATATAGGATTGTTTACTGAAAAGAAAAGGCAGATGAAAAAGGTGGTGGATAGGACATTTTTATTTTTTTACCATTAAAATATTATCCTTAGAAAATCACTCCTGATACCCAGTTCTCATTTCCTTCATCTGCAGAATCAGGCAGCTGAATTGATAAATATATACAACAATAGGATAACTTTTCTTTCAGGATCTAGGAGGTACTTCAAGGTGAGCTAGTCCAAGTTACTAACAAAAATCCTGAGTAAACAATTTTACTGATCTATAATTACTTTTCAGTATAGGGAACTGGAATGCAAAAGTAGGATAAAGAAATACCTGGAGTAACAGGCAAATTTGGCCTTGGAGTACAGAATGAAGCAAGACAAAGTTTAATAAAGTCTTGCCAGGACAACACACTGGTCATAGCAAACACCCTTTCCAACAACACAAGAGAAGACTCTACACATGGACATCACCAGATGGTCAATACCAAAATCAGGCTGATTATATTCTTTGCACCCAAAGATGGAGAAGCTCTATACAGTCAGCAAAAACAAGACTGGGAGCTGACTGTGGCTCAGATCATGAACTCCTTAATGCCAAATTCAGACTGAAATTGAAGAATGTAGGGAAAACCACTAGACCATTCTGGTATGATCTAAATCAAATCCCTTATGATTATACAGTGGAAGTGACAAATAGATTCAAGGGATTAGATCTTATAGACAGAGCACCTGATGAGCTATTGGACGGAGGTTCGTGACATTGTACAGGAAACAGTGATCAAGACCATCCCTAAGAAAAAGAAATGCACAAAGGCAAAATGGTTGTCTGAGGAGGCCTTACAAATAGCCGTGAAAAGAAGAGAAGCAAAAGGAAGAGGAGAGGAGGAAAGATACACCCATCTGAACGCAGAGCTCCAAAGAATAGCAAGGAGAGATAAGAAAACCTTCCTCAGTGATCAGTGCAAAGAAATAGAGGAAAACAACAGAATGGGAAAGACTAGAGATCTCTTCAGCAAAATTAGAGATACAAGCGAACATTTCATGCAAAGATGGGCACAATAAAGGACAGAAACAGTATGGACCTAACAGAAGCAGAAGATATTAAGAAGAGGTGGTAAGAATACACAGAAGAACTATACAAAAAAGTTCTTCATGACCCAGATAACCACGATGGTGTGATCACTCACCTAGAGCCAGACATCCTGGAATGCGAAGTCAAGTGGGCCTCAGGAAACATCACTACGAACAAAGCTGGTGGAGGTGATAGAATTCCAGTGGAGCTATTTCAACTCCTAAAAGATGATGCTGTGAAAGTGCTGCACTCAATACGCCAGCAAATTTGGAAAACTCAGCAGTGGCCACAGGACTGGAAAAGGTCAGTCTTCATTCCAATCCCAAAGAAAGGCAATGCCAAAAAATGCTCAAACTACCACACAACTGCACTCATGTCACTTGCTAGCAGAGTAATGCTCAAAATTCTCCAAGCCAGGCTTCAACAGTACGTGAACCGTGAACTTCCAGATGTTCAAGCTAGATTTAGAAAAGGCAGAGGAACCAGAGATCAAATTGCCAACATCCGCTGGATCATGGAAAAAGCAAGAGTGTTCCAGAAAAACATCTACTTCTGCTTTATTGACTATGCCAAAGTCTTTGACTATGTGGATCACAACAAACTGTGGAAAATTCTTCAAGAGATGGGAATATCAGACCACCTTATCTGCCTCCTGAGAAATCTGTATTCACGTCAGGAAGCAACAGTTAGAACTGGACATGGAACAACAGACTGGTTCCAAATAGGAAAAGGAGTATGTCAAGGCTGTATATTGTCACCCTTGTATACTGTTTATTTAACTTATATGCAGGGTATATCATGAGAAATGCTGGGTTGGAGGAAGCACAAGCTGGAATCAAGTTTGCCGGGAGAAATATCAATAACCTCAGATATGCAGATACCACCCTATGGCAAAAAGCAAAGAACTAAAGAGCCTCTTGCTGAAAGTGAAAGAGGAGAGTCAAAAATTGGCTTAAAACTCAACATTCAAAAAATGACGATCATGGCATGTGGTCCCATCACTTCATGGCAAACATATGGGGAAACAGTGCAAACAGTGACAGACTTTATTTTTTTGGGCTCCAAAATCACTGCAGATGGTGACTGCAGCCTTGCAACTAAAAGACGCTTACTCCTTGGAAGGAAAGTTATGACCAACCTAGATAGCATATTAAAAAGCAGAGACATTACTTTGCCAGCAAAGGTCTGTCTAGTCAAAACTATGGTTTTTCCAGTAGTCATGTATGGATGTGAGAGTTGGACTGTGAAGAAAGCTGATCGCCGAAGAATTGATGCTTTTTAACTGTGGTGTTGCAGAAGACTCTTGAGAGTCCCTTGGACTGCAAGGAGATCCAATCAGTCCATCCTAAAGGAAATAAGCCCTGAATAGTCATTGGAAGGACTGATGCTAAAGCTGAAACTCCAATCGTTTGGCTACTAGATGCAAAGAACTGACTCATTTCAAAAGACCCTGATTCCGGGAAAGATGAAGGCAAGAGGAGAAGGAGACGAGAGAGAATGAGATGGTTGGATGGCATCACCGACTCAATGGACATGAGTTTGAGTAAACTCCAAGAGTTGGTGATGGACAGGGAGGACTGGCGTGCTGCGGTCCATGGCATCGCAAAGTGTCAGACACGACTGAGCGACTGAACTGAACTGAACAATTCCTGATTACCTCTCCCTTAAAAGAATTAGGCCTAAATTTGTCTCTGGGTTACTGGTTTTCCTTATTTTATTGAAATCAACCCCTTCTCCCTGCCCACCTTGTTTGCCGGGTAGAATACTCAGGAATGTGGAGGTGCTTGCAGTGAAAAGAAAATCAGGCCTTTGCATGTTTATACCAGTCCCTGTATTCACTTGTCTCTGATTTGTGGGTTTTTGCATGATTATGCTACAAGATCATCTCCTGAAAGTGAGGGGAGAAGTGAGAAAGTATGGAACTTAGATGTAATAGAAAATAACTTTCGGTTATAGTCATGACTAATCAGCTTGGATTAAACTTACCCTTCGACTAAAAGTAACTCCCAAATCTGGAGAAATCACATAAATCAAGCCTTTGAAGGCACTAGAGAGCAGTCAACACAGACATGACTTCAGGGGCTACAATTCCAGGGAAGGGAAGAATAAGCAGAGGAGCTCCACAGTTACCTTGAGTGTTTCTCCCCTAGGATGACAGTCACTGGGTTGGGGAGTCTGGGGACATGGAGGGATCTGAGAAAGAACAGCAGGGAGGAAGAATAAAGTCTCACCAGAAAGCAGTCGTTTCACTGAACTAAGGATAAAAGGGATTTGGTGTCTGTGGCCGCCAGAGAAACTGGTGTTTGAGAAAAATACTGGAGACAGGAGGACCACAGAGAAGTGAGGGTCAAAACGTGACGTAGTTTCCTTTCCAGGCATTTTTCCATTTCTCAGTCACTCATGTGCAAGATGAGATTTCAAGAAGTCTAGCAGAAAGAAGAAACTGGGAGTTTAAAGAGCTGAGCAGAGGTCTTAGGAGTCGTGGGTTTCAGAATATAGAGAAAGTCAGGGCTCTCTGAGGTGGAGGCGTCCTGGAAACAGTTCAGGTGCGTAACTGACATCTCAGAATGGTCATGTTCCTGACTAAGGATCACATCCCAGAAATAAGAGCAAAGCTGTTTTAGACTATTTTTATTACACCTTAAAATAAATACTCCTTAAATGAGATCAAAGTGATCAGCTTTACTCTATCTTCTGGTAAAAGAAAACTTTCTTTACTACATTATTTAAAAAATTTTAAAATATAATGTTCAGCATTTGGTAAAAAATGAAGTATATAAGAAACAGGACAAAAAAAAAAAGAAACAGGACAAATGAGCAAGAACCAGGAGAACAAATAAGCAACAGATACATGTTCACTGGTGACTGAAATTTTAGTCAATCTTAGGATGAACAATTATCTGAAAAACACAAAACACATTTTTTTTTAAATCTGAAAATGAGGTAAACACAATTTAGGTCTCTAATTGCTCAAGAACTCTTTGATTAATATTTTTAGAGTCTAAGAAATTTCTGCAGGGCTTTTTTCATATCTTTGTTTCTAAGACTATATATTACAGGGTTAAGAAGTGGGGTCACAACAGAATAAAACAGAGTCACAATCTTCTGCATTCCAGCTTCATGCTCAGAGGTTGGACTCCCATACATTACGAGGACTGAGCCATAAAACAGTGAAACCACAGCCAGATGAGACCCACAGGTGGAGAAAGCCTTTTTTCGCCCAGCTGCTGAAGGTACTTTCAATACAGCTCTCAGGACCAGAGCATAAGACCCCATGATGAAGAGAAAAGGAATGATTAGGGGCAAAGGACTTAAGGTGGAGAAGACAAGCTCTATCACAGGAGCTTTTTTGCAGGTGAGTGCTAGAAGAGGACCTGGGTCACACAGGAAGTGGTCAATGATCCCAGATCCACAGAAGGACATTTGGGAGATGATGATGATGGGAATCAAGAACCAGAGGAAACCAAATACCCAGCAGCTGATTATGAGATTGGCACAGAGACGTCCAGTCATGACAGTGGGGTAGTGTAGAGGCCAGCAGATGGCAAGGTATTGATCAAATGCCATAATAGCCAAGAAAAAACATTCTGTAGAACCCAAGGAGAAGAAAAAGTAGAACTGGAGAAAGCACCCAGAGAAGATGAGCTTGTTGTCAGAGAGGAAGTTGGCCAACATGTTGGGGACAGTGGAGGTGACATACCAGATCTCCAGGAAGAAGAAGTTGGCCAGCAGGATGTACATGGGGGTGTGGAGTCTCTGATCCCAGCACACAGCACAGATGATCGAACCGTTGCCCATGAGGGTCAGGAGGTAGACAGCAGAGAAGAGCACAAAGAGGAGAATCTGCCCCTCCTTGGGGCAAGGGAAGCCCAGGAGGATGAAGCCGGTGATGGTGCTGGAGGTGTTGGGGGTGTTGGATATTTTCATGAGTCTGCGAGCTGTGAAAGAACCAGCAAATACCAAATGAGTTTGTATAGAGATATGAGGACCCAGATTTATATTTAAATCATCTTGGAAGAGTAAATAGAGATTTATATATTAATAGCTATTTTTTTTCCTTGTAAACTGGGTTAATTATTCTCAGTCACATTTTCATCATGGATTTAAGAAAATATTTGATCAGAATTGGTAAACTCTTGAAGGAAAGTGTGGTAGAGGTATTTGAACATTAGACTTTGTTCTTAATGGAGAATCTGACTGTCTATCTACCTACCTACAAACCATCCTACTGCCTATCTAGTTTCTCAGAAAAATAGGGACAGAAAATAATAATTCTGCTGCATATAAAGGTCCTTTATGGTTTCAAAAAAATGATTTAAGTCCAGTACTAATTCAGAGGAAGGTAGCTTTTTAATGATCGACTAAAAACAATTGCTACTTATAATACTTAGGTATTTTTAACCAGGGTTGTTCTGCTGGGGTTCCTGAAATTTCATTTAGGGGTAAGCATCTGTTTAATTTAATAAATGACCTTTCAGATTGAATATTTAAGAATTGTTTTTATTTATTTATTTGTGATAAAACATTTCAGTGTAGTATTTCTTCCCTTTCCTTTACCCTCACATCTAATTCATCAGCAATTTCTGTTAGTCTCTCTCTAAAATAAGTCTCATGTCCATTCACTTCTCTCTAATTCAAGCCATCATCTTCTTTTCTTCTCTGGACCACTGTGATACTGTCCTAACTGGGTTTCTTGTTTCTCATCCCTGTCTCTCTACAATTTGTGATCCATACCATGGCCAGCTGCTGCTGCTGCTGCTAAGTTGCGTCAGTCGTGTCTGACTCTGTGTGACCCCATAGACGGCAGCCCACCAGGCTCCCCCATCCCTGGGATTCTCCAGGCAAGAACACTGGAGTGGGTTGCCATTTCCTTCTCCAATGCATGAAAGTGAAAAGTGAAAGTGAAGTTGCTCAGTCGTGTCCGACTCTTAGTGACCCCGTGGACTGCAGCCTACCAGGCTCCTCCGTCCATGGGATTTTCCAGGCAAGAGTACTGGAGTGGGGTGCCATTGCCTTCTCCGACCATGGCCAGAGTGACTCTTTAAAAAAAAGAAAATCAGATCACACAAATTTCAAATAGCTTCCCAATGCACTTAGGATCAAACAAATTTTCAAACTAGGGTCTTTGAACTGACTCTTTTTCATATCTCCAAACTCTCCTCATGATTCTGTTAGTCAAATATACTTTTTCTGTGTCTCTCATGCACACGCATACACACAGAAACACACACTCTGTGTGTAAGGGAGATATACACACCCTCTACTAACATACACACTGCAAATATAAAACAGGGTTCAACAAACAGTGGGGTAGCAGGATGTATTCCACACCCTGTGCTCTACTGACCCTACTGCAAGCTGCCTGCATTTGGACTATAATACCTGTGCTAGGCTGCATAACAGTAGAGGGGACTCACTTTGAAATACTCTGCACCAGGGGTCAACAAATATCTTCTTAGCTATTTTAGTCTTGTAGCCACATAGTCTTTATGATAACTGTTCATTTCTGCTGTTGTATGAAAGTAGCCATAGACACAAAACCTAAATGAATGCACATGGCTGTATTCTCATAAAACTTTATTTATGTCCACAGAAATTTGAATTCCATGTAACTCTGATATATTACAAAACATTAGTCTTCTATGGATTTTTTAATTTAAATTAAAAAGTAAAAATTTTAGCTCACTGGCTATACAAAAGCAGGCCGTGTTTGACCTATTGCCATAATTTGCTGAGCTCTGGTCAATACATTTATAGAGACAGGAAAGCAAAGACATTCATTTTACTGTAGAACAATGGAAACTCTTTGGTCCATCGTGTGACCTTATTAGAAATGGAGGAGACCTCTAGAGGGCAGCTGGAATCAGCCTGTTCTGCGCTCACAGATTTTTTTGGGACCAGTTTAATTACAAAACTTCAGTTTCCAAAGTCATCAGGATTGCCTTTCTCTTTTTGTTGCTTCACACACACACACACACACACACACACACACACACATGCACTGCTTCTTTCCACCTCACAATACTTCAGTAATATAACATTAGCCTTCTTTCAGTTTCTAGAAGCAGTTAAATACTGTCCTGACTAAGTGTCTTTGTTCTTGTTGGCCTTCATGGTCACTCTTAATTCTGACTGCTCAGCACACTATGAGGAAGAGGGTATGTACTTTGTAAACATTTTTTTAAAGAAATGACTGTCTACATTGTGAACAATGTAGAGAATATAGACAGATAATATAGAAACATTTACCAATTACTTCATTTGAGCTTCAAATAACTTGTGAGATGAAATCTTAGGAAATGAATTAGACAGGAAAAGGCTCTAGGATCTATAAAATGATCTAGGTAATGAGAGTGCTGGCCCAGTCTTGAGATGAATCCATTCAAAGAAGTAATGGAAGCAAATGCTCTGTGTGGAAGAATATGTCTCACCACAAGTGGCTTACTCTCTGTTTCTGGAGATAATTATGGTCCCCCAGTTGTGGATGTCAACGTAGGAGAGAAGGAAGATGGGATGGAAATTCTAGGTTCAGTCTCATAGCAAAGTAGCTGGTTGGCTCTAGTGGAGTCTTCTATTGTCTATAAGCTATGTTTTCTTAATTTTTAAAATTTTCATTCTCTATTTTTAATTGAAGTATAGTTGATTTACAGTATTGTGCTAATTTCTGCTGTACAGCAAAGTCAATCAGTTATACACATACATACGTTCTCTTTAATCTTCTTTTCCATTATGGTTTATCGAGGAGATTGGATATAGTTCCCTATACTACACAATAGGACTTTACTGTTTTTCTGTTGCTTGAAAAATTTGTTCCGTATTGTTGACCCATTCTAAATGTAATAGTTTGTATCTACTAACCCCAAACATCCTGTCCATCCCTCTCTCTCCCTCTTCCCCCTTGGCAACTACAACTCTGTTCTTTTAGCTTTCTTTTCTTTATATGAGAAAGGAATAGTACCATATGATTTTTAATTACTTTTCATTATAGCATGCTTACTCCTATTCCAAGTATACTGCAAGTACACATGATATCAAGACTGTGAGATCTATGAGATCTAGAAGTGATATTGTAGTTAACATCTGTCTCTTGCATGAGAAAATCAGCTGGATAGATTTTCACTTCTACAAGAAGGGAAAAGATCCAGGTCAGTTCCTGCTCAGGGCAGTTTAACTTTGAGAGTCTGACAATATGCCCTAGAAAATAAGAACGAAGTGAAAAATGATACTGTGTGTGCCATCATCATTTCATGCTCAACTTAACTAAATTGACTATGGATTAAAAAAAAAAAGGTATTTCTAACAAGATTGTATTGTTTGTTGCTGCTGCTGCTGCTGCTAAGTCACTTCAGTCATGTCCGACTCTGCGTGACCCCATAGATGGCAGCCCAGCAGGCTCCCCCGTCCCTGGGATTCTCCAGGCAAGAACACTGGAGTGGGTTGCCATTTCCTTCTCCAATGTGTGAAAGTGAAAAGTGAAAGTGAAGTCGCTCAGTCCTGTCCGACCCTTAGTGACCCCACGGACTGCAGCCTACCAGGCTCCTCCATCCATGGGATTTTCTAGGCAAGAGTACTGGAGTGGCTTGCCATTGCCTTCTCCAGTATTGTTACTTACCCTTAATTAATTTCCTCCTCTGTACAGAGTAGCTGTGGTTTCACCTGGCACAAAGGGGATGTTGGAGCTGTCCAGAGAGGTGGGAAGTGTCCCCTGAATTAGTTGCAGAAAGTCCTGTGGCAGAAAGAGTGGGAATATGCAAATAGTGGTGTCAAAGCTGTGTGATGTGTACAGGATGTTTGGACTGAGTAATTAACAAAGCCAAACAAGGTAAACTACACACTCACCTGCATTATATCTTGGAAAGGTTGGGTTAAACTCAATCTTGAATAGTCAGGTCATCAGCTATACTATATAAAGTGAAGGAAAGACATTTCTCTGATATTTTACTTTTTCCTCGGGGCTAGTTTAAGTAGGCACAATGGGGTGGAAGCATTATTGGCCTGCTCTCACAATAATACCTCCATCTACTTCATTTAGTTTGGTCAGGAGATAGCACACCTGTCCCATGCAATGCAGGAGACCTGAGTTTAATTCCTGGATCAGGAAGATACCCTGGAGAAGGGAATGTCAGCCCACTCCAGTATTCTTGTCTGGAGAATCTCATGGACAGAGGTGCCTGGCAGGCTACAGTCCATAAGGATGCAGAGTTAGACACAACTGAGTGTGCACGTGCACACACACACACACAAGATATAACATGAAAGATCTGAATGAACTTTTTGGCCAATCGAATATCATATGTAGCTAAAGCAGAGTAAAGGAACTCTATTTAGAGGGTAGTTTTACTAACTTTTTAATATTTACTTTCTCCTCTAAACAAATGGACAGAGGGCAATCCAGACCTGAAGTTTCTCTGCATGTGTGGTCTTTCTGGAGAGGAAGGTTGGTCTTCTCTACAGAAACCACCAAGGAGTGAAGGAGTTTCACAGAAAGTGAAACATCCTTCTGTGTTTGCTGAAGGATGGAGAGATTCTAAGCAGAGGCTCCGGGGAGTGAGGATCCATGAGGATCAATTTACCACTTCCAGAAGAACGTCTGTGTTAGGAGAAATGTTCTTTACTAGTTATTCCCTTCCTCTGGGACCTGCCTTCTCTGGAGACTCTGATCCTTCTATTTTACCTTTGACTCCCAGTAGGGTTGAAAATATTACTTTTTAAAGCGCCCGAATTCTCAGGGATGGCAAGAGATTTCATCAATGTATAAGACAACTCAGATTGCCTATCAGGTATTAAAAGAAAGTCTATAAAAATAACACAATGGGGTGGCTATGATGTAAGAAACTGTTCCTGGGCCTCTAGTGAATGCTATCAATTATGAGTTTTGGAAACAGAGCCGCCTTTGATTTTCTAGAAAGAAGAGCTAGATGGGCTGAAGGTATGATATGACCTCAGCCATAGAGGGCTGTGCAGCTAGTTGCCCCAAGAATCCGTCCCCTTCCAGGGCCTCTCTGGTTGTTTTATAAATCTTTCCTTTCTCATTTGTGCTTGAGCCCTGTGAGTGTCAAGCAGATGTTTTGAGGGTCCACTTGTCAGGTCTGAGAGAGGCCAGAGCATAACATTCCTTAGCTCTACTCAGGGGTCACATCAGGGAGTTGGATCTAAGCTTCCTCATCTTGATGGAGGTACAGATGTCTTAGCACAATCCACTTCTTGTCCCTTTCTCTCCAATTCGTGAAGGATTTTCATGTCAAAGACTGACCAGGTCATTTCACTTCCTTGTTTGAACAGCTTTGTTGTTTCCCTCTGTCCACAACATGAGATTCAAAATTGCCAAATAAAAGCTTTTGCACTGGAGCCTTAACCTATTGCTATTGTTACCACTGTTGTTGTTAAATTTTTTTATTTTTACCTTTTCTCCACTATTTCCTGTAGAAGTCCTTGTGTCAACAGTCACATCAAATTGCTTAGACATACAGTGGAAGACCGTATATTTTTCTTGGGTGAATAATCTTACCCTCTGAAAAGCAGGCAAGAACCGTCTGCGTTGATGACTACTAGTGTGAGAGTTAAGCCCTGTGAAGTGAGGGTCCCAGGAGATTATTTATTCATGAAGAAGTAGAGAGCTAACTTACTAAAAGTTCTCTTTGCCTTATTTTTTTAAACCTTTCCTGTCATTTCCCCCCCTCAGCTCAGACAGTTTCTCACAAAATCATTTTTACAATTTTTATTTTATATTGAAACATACTTGGTTAATGATGTGTTTGTTCATGTATACAGCAAAGTGATTCAGTTATATATGTATCTGTTCTTTTAAAAATTCTTTTCCCATATAGGTTATTATAGAATATTGAGAGTTTCCTGTGCTATACAGTAGGTCCTTGTTAGTTATCTATTTTAAATATAGCAGTGTGTACATGTGAATCCCAAACTCCCAGTCTATCCCTGCCTCCCACCCTTCTGCCCTGATAATCTTAAATTCATTCTCTAGGTCTGTGAATCTGTTTCTGTTTTGTAAATAAGTTCATTTGCATCATTTAAAAATTTTTCACATATAAGCAATATCATGTGATATTTGTCTTTCTCTGTAAGGCTTACTTCACTTACTACGATAATATTCAGATTTACCCATGTTGCTTCAGATGGCATCACTGCTGCTGCTGCTAAGTCACGGTCATGTCCGATTCTGTGTGACCCCAGAAATGGCAGCCCACCAGGGTCCCCCGTCCCTGGGATTCTCCAGGCAAGAACACTGGAGTGGGTTGCCATTTCCTTCTCCAATGTGTGAAAGTGAAAAGTGAAAGTGAAGTCACTCAGTCGTGTCCGACCCTTAGCGACCCCACGGACTGCAGCCTACCAGGCTCCTCCATCCATGGGATTTTCTAGGCAAGAGTACTGGAGTGGCTTGCCATTGCCTTCTCCGCAGATGGCATTGGTCCTTTTTAATGGCTGATTAATATTCCATTGTATATGCATATCATGTCTACTTTATCCATTAATCTGTCAATAGACATTTAGGTTGCTTCCATGTCTTGGCTATTGTAAGCAGCACTGTAATGAACATTGGTGTACATGTATCTTTTTGAGCCATATTTTTCTCTGGATATATGCCCAGGAGTAGAATTACTGGATAATATGGTAGCTCCATTTTTAGTTTTTAAGGAAACTCCATATTGTTCTCCATAATGGCTGTATCACTTTACATTCCACCAACAGTGTAGGAGGGTTCCCTTTTCTCTGCACCCCCTTCAGCATATGTTGTTTTTGGATTTTTGGTGGTGATGGCCTACTGACTGATATGAGGTAACATCTCATTATAGTTTTGATTTAAATTTCTCTAATAACTAGCAATGTTGAACATATTTTCATGTGCTTCTTGGCCTTTTGTGTGTCTTTTTTGTAGAGATATCTATCCATTTATGTTCTCTGCCCATTTTTTTATTGTTTTTCTTTTCCATGATATTGAGCTGCATGAGCTGCTTTTAAATTTTGATGACTAATCCTTTGTTGTTGGCATCAGTTGCAAATATTTTCTCCTATTCTGTGAGTTTTTGTTTTTGTTTTAGTTTATGGTTTCTGTTGCTGTGCAAACGCTTTTGAGTTTGATTGGGTCCCATTAGTTTATTTTTGTTTTCATTCTCATTACTCGGGGAGATGGTATGAAAATGATATTCTGCATTTTATGTCAGAGTGTTCTGCCTATGTTTTCCTGTAAGAGTTTTATAGCATTTGGTCTTACATTTAGATCTCTAATCCATTTGAATTTATTTTTCTGTATGTTGTTAAAGAATGTTCTAATTTCATTTTTTTTTACATGTAGCTGTCCAGTTTCCCCAGCACCATTTATTGACGAGAATGTCTTTCCTCCACTATATAGTCATTTGTCCTTTGTCATAAATTAATGACCATAGGTGTGCAGATTTATTTCTGGGCTTTCTATCCTGTCCCATTGATCTATATTTCTATTTTTGTACCAGTACCATACTGTCTTGGTTACTGTAGCTTTGTACTCCAGTCTGAAGTCAAGAAGTCTGATTCCTCCAGCTGTTATTCTTTCTCAAGATTGCTTTGGCTACTCATAGACTTTTGTTGTTTCCATATAAATTTCAAGAATTTTCTCCCTGTATTAAATGTGAAAAAACAGAATGGTTGTATCAGTACAACATGGTTATTTACCCTTGTGATTACATGCCTGACTGGGAGCTGTGACGTGCTGCTGATGCCTGGCATCAAGACAGAGTATCTTACCGTGTATCACTAGCCTGGGAAAAGATCATAATTAAAAATTCAAAATATGGTTTCTACTAAATGAATATTGCATTCATGCAGTTGTAAAGTTGAAAAATCAAGGTCAAACTATCATTAAGTCATGGGCAGTCAATACTTAATCTTGCAGCATTTGACAATAAAGCATAAAATTGGGGGAAAAAACAAAAAAGAAAGAAAGACCTCCATGTTACTATTCAAACATTGCCATTTAAAGTATTTTTATACTTTTTTGTATTGTTTTATGAAGACTGGATTTAACTTTTCTGCACATGTGTTGTATTTACAATATTATACTATACTAATTCACTAAGTTCTTATCAGTCATTTCCCATAAACACGTCCTAATTGTGGCTCAGCAGGAAAGAATCAGCCTGCCAATGCAGGAAAATTCCCTGTAGAAGGAAATGGCAACCCACTCCAGTATTCTTACCTGGGAAATCCCATGGACAAGGAGCCTGGAGGGCTACAGTCCATGGGGTTGCAAAGAGTTGGACACAACTTAGCGACTAAACAACTATACTTATTCACTAAGTTCTTATCAGCCTTTTCCCGTTAGTTCAGTTCAGTTGTTCAGTCATGTCCAACTCTTTGTGACCGCATGAACCACAGCATGCCAGGCCTCCCTGTCCATCACCAACTCCCAGAGTCCACCCAAACCCACGTCCATAGAGTCGATGAATCCATCCAACCATCTCATCCTCTGTCTTCCCCTTCTCCTCTTGCCCTCAATCTTTCCCAGCAACAGGGACTTTTCCAATGAGTCAGCACTTTGCATCAGGTGACCAAAGTATTGGAGTTTCAGCTTCAACATCACTCCTTTCAATGAACACCCAGGACTGATCTCCTTTAGGATGGACTGGTTGGATCTCCTTGCAGTCCAAGGGACTCTCAAGAGTCTCTCCAACACCACAGTTCAAAAGCATCAATTCTTTGGCGATCAGCTTTCTTCACAGTCCAACTCTCACATCCATACATGACCACGGGAAAAACCATAGCCTTGACTAGATGGACCTTTGTTGGCAAAGTAATGTCTCTGATTTTTAATATGCTGTCTAGATTGGTCATAACTTTCCTTCCAAGGAGCAAGTGTCTTTTAATTTCATGGCTGCAGTCACCATCTGCAGTGATTTTGGAGCCCAAAAAAATAAACTCAGCCACTGTTTCCACTGTTTCCCCATCTATCTGCCATGAAGTGATGGGACCGGATGCCATGATCTTAGTTTTCGGAATATTGAGCTTCAAGCCAACTTTTTCACTCTCCTCTTTCACTTTCATCGAGAGGCTCTTCAGTTCTTCTTCACTTTCTGCCATGAGGGTGGTGTCATCTGCATATCTGAGGTTATTGATATTTCTCCCGACAATCAATTCCAGCATGTGCTTCTTCCAGCCCAGTGTTCCTCATGATGTACTCTGCATATAAGTTAAATAAGCAGGGTGACAATATGCAGCCTTGACGTAGTCCTTTTCCTATTTGGAACCAGTCTGTTGTTCCATGTCCAGTTCTAACTGTTGCTTCCTGACCTGCATACAGGTTTCTCAAGAGGCAGGTCAGGTGGTCTGGGATTCCCATCTCTTTCAGAATGTTCCACAGTTTATTGTTATCCACACAGTCAAAGGCTTTAGCAGTCAATAAAGCAGAAATAGATGTTTTTCTGGACCTCTCTTGCTTTTTCAATGATCCAGTGGATGTTGGCAATTTGATCTCTGGTGCCTCTGCCTTTTCTAAAACCTGCTTAAACATCTGGAAGTTCACAGTTCATGTATTGCTGAAGCCTGGCTTGGAGAATTTTAAGCATTACCTTACTGGTGTGTGAGATGAGTGTAATTGTGCGGTAGTTTGAGCATTCTTTGGCACTGCCTTTCTTTGGGATTGGAATGAAAACTGACCTTTTCCAGTCCTGTGGCCACTGCTGAGTTTTCCAAATTTGCTGGCATATTGAGTGCAGCACTTTCACAGCATCATCTTTCAGGATTTGTAATACCTCACCTGGAATTCCATCACCTCCACTAGTGATGCTTCCTAAGGACCACTTGACTTCACATTCCAGGATGTCTGGCTCTAGGTGAGTGATCACACCATCGTGATTATCTGGGTCATGAAGATCTTTTTTCTACAGTTCTTCTGTGTATTATGGCCACCTCTTCTTAATATCTTCTGCTTCTGTTAGTTCCCTACCATTTCTGTCCTTTATTGAGCCCATCTTTGCATGAAATGTTCCCTTGGTATCTCTAATTTTCTTGAAGAGATCTCTAGTCTTTCCCATTCTGTTGTTTTCCTCTATTTCTTTGCATTGATCTCTGAGGAAGGCTTTCTTATCTCTCCTTGCTATTCTTTGGAACTCTGTATTTAAATGGGTATATCTTTCCTTTTCTCCTTTGCTTTTCACTTCCCATAAACTCTTTTTCCCTTTTCCCATCAACTTTTCCTAATAGCTGGATATTATTCAGCTTTAGAGGCTTTTTCCTTTTTCCCTTTTCCCATAAACTCTTCCTAATAGCTGGATATTATTCAGCTTTAGAGGCACAAGGGGAATTCCCTCCCCCCTTTCACTCAATAGCATATATATGTATATATATATAAAACTCTGTTACAACAAATTAATAATGATGAAGAATGTGACTTTTGGATTAGAGAGACTTGTCTGAATCCCTGCTTTCTGAGTTGTTATTAGACTGCATTGCTGGCAAATTGTTATCTGTTCTCTCTAGGCCTTAGTCTTCTATTCTGTGAAACATGTGAAATAGTAATGGCTCATATAATGTCATAATGAAGACTAAAAAAGATAGTGTATATAAAATGCTTAACTTGGAAGCTTACATATGATAACCTAACATCAGGAGACACCATAGCATAACAGTTTACAGTATGGTTTCTGGAGTCATAGTTCTTTAATTCAACCTGGTTCCAACACTCTTAACTGTTTGGGCAACTTACTCAATCAAGGCTTCCGTTCCATTCTGTCGCTCAGCCGTGTCTGACTGTTTGCGACCCCGTGGACTGTAGCCTACCAGGCTTCTCCGTCCATGGGATTCTCCAGGCAAGAATACTGGAGTGGGTTACTGTTTCCTTCTCCAGGGGATCTTCCTGACCCAGGGATCGAACCCGGGTCTCCCACATTGGAGGCAGACGCTTTAACCTCTGAACCACCAGGAAAGCCCCAGTCAAGGCTTAGTTACCTCATTTATGAAAAGATACTGACGGTGTACTTGAGGCTGTACAACTCTTGAATGGCTAAAGTGGAAGTTCATATCAGGCACATTGCAAGTTAGCTGGATTTAGTAGAAATGCAGACAATAATTTACTTGATTATCACGATACCTCTATAAAGACTCTAATCTTCAATTTCCTCAGTGAAAACCCTCTCAGTAAGAATATGAAACTTGTTCTCAGTCATGTCTTTTATGGAATGAGTATTAACCAAAACTAACTCATGAATAGTTCTTCCTATAGAAACGTGCTGTGGAAGACTGGTTTTATTAATTATATATCGAGCGACTTCACTTTCACTTTTCACTTTCACACGTTGGAGAAGGAAATGGCAACCCACTCCAGTGTTCTTGCCTGGAGAATCCCAGGGACGGGGGAGCCTGGTGGGCTTCCGTCTATGGGGTCACACAGAATCGGACACGACTGAAGTGACTTAGCAGCAGCAGCAGCAGCAGCAGCAGCAGTCTACTATTGCCTGGAAAATCCCATGGATGGAGCAGCCTGGTGGGCTGCAGTCCGTGGGGTCGCTGGGGGTCGGACACGACTGAGCGACTTCACTTTCACTTTTCACTTTCCACTTTCACACATTGGAGAAGGAAATGGCAACCCACTCCAGTGTTCTTGCCTGGAGAATCCCAGGGACGGGGGAGCCTGGTGGGCTTCTGTCTATGGGGTCACACAGAGTCGGACACGACTGAAGTGACTTAGCAGCAGCAGCAGTCTACTATAGAAAATGAACATATGTGGTATATTTAATGCTGTTGTTTAGTCACGAAGTCTTGTCTGACTACTTTGTGAGCCCATGGACTGTAGCTCACCAGACTCTTCTCTCCTTGGGATTTCCCAGGTAAGAATATTGGAGTGGGTTGCCGTTTCCTTCCCTAGGGGATCTTTCTGACCCAGGTATCAAACTTGGAGATAATTGCATATTATAAGGCTAAATGTCGGAGAAGGCAATGGCAAGCCACTCCAGTACTCTTGCCTGGAGAGTCCCAGGGACTGGGGAGCCTGGTGGGCGGCCGTCTATGGGGTCGCACAGAGTCGGACACGACTGAAGCGACTTAGCAGCAGCAGCAGCAGCAAGGCTAAATGTAAAAGCACTTTGTACAGAAACCTATATAATAATGATTTGATATTTGAAAGATAACGAAAAAATCCTTATATATATATAATTAAATATTTTTATATAATTAGGATCTTGGAGAATAGTATGAAGCATACATACTAGGTTGTTATTACTGTTGATCTAGTAGAGACGGGATGTGTGAAAATTAGATTGTGGGTGGAGTGATGGTAGTAGGGAGTGGTACGGAAAAAAATAAAGGAGTCTGTCATAAAAACAGCATGTACAATATCCGACTTGTATAAAATCAACTTATATGAGCGTATGTATGTGTATAAAATAATACATGAAAGATTGTTCACTTAAACATTAATGGTGTTTACCTGAGGGTGATGGGTTTAGATAACTTTTAATTTTAAATACTTTTATACTTTTTCTCTTGTTTGATAATTGTAATAATAAACATTTATTATATATTGAGAAAATATCCAGCTACTTTTTTTCTGGTTCTGGCTATGAGAGTCAAGTCATTTTCTTTTTTTCCCCTTCCCATCCCATTTTTAAAAGTTGATGTACTGTTGACTTATAATATTAGTTTCAGGTGTACAACATCATGCTTGAGTATTTTGAATATACTCCATATAAAGTTGTTATAAAATATTGGCTATACTCCTTGTGTTGTACTTGTATTCTTGTAGATTATTTATTTTATACATAGTAGTTGGTACCTATTAATACCTTCCCCCTTCCCTATCCTCACTGGTAACCACTAGTTTGTTCTCCAAATGCATGAATGTGTTTCTGCTTTTTTTACATTTATTCAAAATATTCATTTGTTTTAGTTTTTGGATTCCAGATATATATGATAATACTCAGTATTTGTCTTTCTCTGAGTTATTACTCATAATATCCTCCAGGTCCATCTTTATTGTTATAAATGACAAAATTTCATTCTATTTTTAGCTGAATAGTATTCCATTGTATACAAACACACACACACCTTATCTTCTTTATTCATTCATCTGTACATCATAAACACTTAGGCTACCATATCATGACTCATGTAAATATTGCTGCTAAGAACATTGGGGTGAATTTATCTTTTTGAATTAGTGTTTTCATTTTCTTCAGATAAACACCCAGGAGTAGAATTGCAAGATCATATGGTAGTTCTACTTTTAGCTTTTGAGACCCCCTCCATACTGTTTTCTATAGTGATTGCACCAGTTTATATTTCTACCAACAGTGTACAAGTGTTCCCATGTCCTGGCCAACACTGATTATTTATTATCTTTTTGATGATAGCCATTCTGACCAGTGTGAGGTGATATCTCACTGTGGTTTTGATTTGCATTTCTCTGAGGATTATGTAAGCTGAACTTCTTTTCATGTCCTACTGGCCAACTCTATGACTTAATTAGAAAAATATTTATTCATGTCTTGCCCATTTTTAACCAAGTTTTCTACTTTTTATTGCTCAGAGGATTTATTTCTTTATTTGGATATTAACCCCTTATCTGTTACATGGTTTGAAGTATTTTCTTCCATTCACTAGGGTGTTTTCTCATTTTGTTAATTGTTTTTTTTTTGTTTTGCAGAAGATATGAATTTTATGTTGTCCCATTTGTTGATCTTTTCTTTGTTGCTTGTGCTTTTGGTACAAGTATTATTATCACCATTGTCTTGTATTAACCTATAATGGAGTGCAATCTGTGTTGCTGTTGTTCAGTCGCTCAGTCATGTCTGACTCCTGGAGACCCCATGGACTGCAGCACACCAGGCTGCCCTGTCCTTCACCATCTCTCGGAGCTTGCTCAAACTCATGGCCATTGTGTCAGTGACACCATCCAACCATCTCGTCCTCTGTCATCCCTTTCTCCTCTTGCCTTCAATCTTTCCAAGAATCAGGGTCTTTTCTAATAAGTCAGCTCTTTGCATCAGGTGGCTAAAGTATTGGAGTTTCAGCCTCAGCATCAGTCCTTGCAATGAATAGTCAGGATCGATTTCCTTTAGGACTGATTGGTTTGATCTCCTTGCTGTCCAAGGGACTCTCAAGAGTCTTCTCCAACAGCACAGTTCAAAAACATCAATTCTTTGGTGCTCAGCCTTTTTAATAGTCCAACTCTCACATTCATACATGACTGCTGGAAAAACCATAGCTTTGACTATCTGGACTTTTGTTGGTAAAGTAATATCTCTGCTTTGTAATATGCTGCCTAGGTTTGTCAGAGCTTTGCTTCCAAAGAACAAAGCATCTTTTGATTTCATGGCTGCAGTCACCATCTGTATTGATTTTGGCGCCCCCCAAAATAAACTCTTTCCCTATTTCCATTGTTTCTCCATCTATTTGCCATGAAGTGATGGGACCAGATGCCATTGTCTTAGTTTTCTGAATGTTGACTTTTAAGCCATCTTTTTCACTCTCTTCTTTTACTTTCATCAAGAGGCTCCTCAGCTCCTCTTCGCTTTCTGCCATAAGGGTGGTGTCATCTGCATATCTGAGGTTATTAATATTTCTCCTGGCAATCTTGATTCCAGCTTTTGCTCCATCCAGCACAGCATTTCACATGATATACTCTGCTAAGCAGGGTGACAATATACATCTTGCTGTACTCCTTTCCCAATTTGGAACAAGTCTGTTCCATATCCAGTTCTAACTGTTGCTTCTGGACCTACATACGGGTTTTGCAGGAGGCAGGTCAGGTGGTCTGGTATTCCCATCTGTTTAAGAATTTTCCAGAGTTTGTTGTGATCCACACAGTCAAAGGCTTTGGATAGTCAATGAAGCAGAAGTAGGTGTTCTTCTGGAATTCGCTTGCTTTTTCTGTGATCTAATGTATGTTGTCAATTTGATCTCTAGTTTCTCTGCCTTTTCTAAGCCCAGCTTGAACATCTGAAAGTTCTCGATTCATGGACTGTTGAAGCCTGACTTGGAGAATTTTGAGCATTACTCTGCTAGCATGTGAAATGAGTGCAGTTGTGCAGTAGTTTGAATGAGTGAAATGTGCAGTAGTTTTAGAGTGTAATCTATAAAAATACTGAATTACTATGCTGTACACCTGAAACTGATATAAGATTGCAAATCAACTATATACCAATGAAAAAGTGGCCTAAATCTGTTCTCTGTGGTTCTGCTTTTTCATGTCTTACTATAAGTAAACTCCCCTTCCCTACCCCACCCCCTACAGGAATCTGGAGCTTCTTGCATTGAAAAAAAGCAGATCTACTTCCTAGATTTGCACTTATACCAGTCTCTGTACTCACTGTTCTTTGCTTTGTGGGTTTTTGCATATTTATGGTATAAGATCATCTTCTGAAAGTGAGAATAGTAGTGAGAATGTCTGGAATTTAGATATAAAGGACAAGAATCTCTGACTATGGTCATGACTAAACAGCTTGCATTAAACTAACCATTCTACAAAAAATAACTATAAAACCTTGACAAAATACATAAAAGGAATATTCTAAGGCACTAGAAAGCAGTTAACACAGAAAAGACTTCAGGGGATAAAATTCCAAGAAGGGAGGAACATGGAAATGAGTTTCACATTCACACTGGGGCTTTTCCCCTGAGGAATAGCAATCAGTAGGGCAGGAATATGTAGATAGGAAGGCATTTGGGAAAGATTGGGGTGAAGGAAGAATACTGTCTCAGCAAAAAGCAGTAGATTCTCCTCAGACTGAACTGAGGAGATAAAGGTTTTGTGCTTATGGCCAGTAAGGCACTTGGAGTTTGAGAAACAAATTCTAGAAAAGGAGGACCACAGAGAAGGAGGATCAAAGGGTAATATAATCTCCTTTCAAGGCATTTTTGATGTCTCAGCCAGCCATTCACATACAAGATAAGATTTCAAAAAAATCTAGCAGAAAGCAGAAATTGAGAGTCTAAAGTGCTGAGCAGATGTTTTAGGAGTCATGATTTTCAGAGTACAAAAATAGGAATTCAGGGATCCTAAGGTGGAGGTATCCTAAAAACAGTCCAGGTTTGCAGCTGAGATCTCAGAAAGGTCATATTCCCGAGTAAGAGTCACATCCCAGAAATAAGAGCAAAAGTGGTTAAGGTTGTTTTTACAACATGAATCCTTAAATGGGATCAAACTGATCTGTTTTTACTCTATCTGCTACTTGAGGGAAATTTAACCTTTGTTGCATTACTATATCCATTGTCTTTATGATGTTAAAAATATAATGTACAGCATTCAATTAAAAATATGAAAGTATATGAAGAAAGAGGACAAACAGTCAAGAACCAAGAGAAGAAAAAATCAACAGATAACGTGCTCACAAGATACTGAAATAGTTTCTGAATAATGTTGTTTTTAACCTGAAAATAAATAGAATATTTAGAAATGTTTGCAAATTAGTAAATAAAATTTGGGCTCTACTTGCTAAAGAGTCTTTTTGGTTAATAGTTTTTATAGTCTCAGAAATTTCTTCAGGGCCTTTTTCATATCTTTGTTGCTAAGACTATATATTATTGGATTAAGAAGTGGGGTGACAACAGAATAAAACAGAGTCACAGTCATCTGCATTCTAGCACCATGATCAGATGCTGGGCTCCCATACATAACAACTACTGAACCACAGAACAGTGAAACCACAGTCAGATGAGACCGCAGGTTGAGAAAGCCTTTCTTTGTCCAGCTGCTGAAGGAAATTTCAATATAGCTTTTATGACCAAAGCATAGTACCCCATAATGAAGAGAAAGAGAATGATGAGGGGAATAGGACTTAGAGTGGAGAAGACAAGGTCCATCACAGGAGCTTTTATGCAGGTGAGTGCTAGAAGAGGACCTGGGTCACACAGGAAATGGTCAATGATCCTGGATCCACAGAAGGACATTTGGGAGATGATGATGATGGGAATCAAAAACCAGAGAAAACCAAGTACCCAGCAGCTGATCACAAAATTGGTGCAGAGACGTCCAGTCATGAGGGTGGGGTAGTGTAGAGGTCGGCAGATGGCAAGGTATCCATCAAATGCCATAATAGCCAAGAAAAAGCTTTCTGTAGAACCCAAGGAGAAGAAAAAGTAGAACTGGAGAAGGCAACCAGAGAAGGAGATGAGCTTGTTGTCAGAGAGGAAGTTGGCCAACACGTTGGGGACAGTGGAGGTGACATACCAGATCTCCAGGAAGGAGAAGATGGCGAGCTGGATGTACATGGGGGTGTGGAGTCTCTGATCCCAGCACACAGCACAGATGATCAAACCGTTGCCCATGAGGGTCAGGAGGTAGACAGCAGAGAAGAGCACAAAGAGAAGAATCTTCCCCTCCCTGGGGCAAGGGAAGCCCAGGAGGATGAAGCCAGTGATGGTGCTGGAGGTGTTGGGAGTGCTGGATATTTTCATGAGTCTGCGAGCTGTGAAAGAACCAGCAAATACCAAATGAGTTTGCATAGAGACATGAGGACTCAGATTTATACTTAAATCTTCCTGGGAAAGATATAAGGACTTGCATGCCTGAATGCTAAGTCACTTTAGTCATGTCCAACTCTTTGCGACCCGAGGGACAGTAGCCCACCAGGCGCCTCTGTCCATGGGATTCTCTAGGCAAGAATACTAGGACGGGTTTCCATGCCCTCCTCCAGGGGATATTCCTGACCCAGGAATCGAACTCACATCTTTTATGTCTCCTGCACTGACAGGCAGGTTCCTTAACACTAGTGCCACTTGGGAAGGCCATAAGGACTTATATATCAATGATTTTTTCTTGAGAGATGAAATATTGACCTGGGTTTCCTCTTTATTCTCATTCATATTTTCATCCTGGATCCAGAAAAGTTCTGGATCCAGAATAGATAAGCCCTTCTAGGAAAGGGTTGTAGCAGTTTTTGAAGATTATATAGACTTAATAGAGAATATACATATATTATCTTTAGGGCTTCCCAGGTGGCGCTAGTGGTAAAGAACCCATCTGCCAATGCCAGAGACATAAGAGGCAAAGTGTTCGATCCTAGGGTCAGGAAGATCCCCTGGTGGAGGGCATGGCAATCCACTCCAGTTATTCTTGCCTGGAGAATCCCCAGGGATAGAGGAGCCTGATGAGCTACAGTCCAAAGGGTCACAAAGAGTCAGACACGACTGAAGTGACTTAGCATTTTTGCATACAAATATTATATTTAATAGAGTCTATCTATCTACCAACCAACCTACTGGTCTATTGTCACAAAAATGGAATGGATTTCTTCCACTTTTCAAAGAGGTGACATCATTGCAGTTGTGTCAGAAGTTGAATCAAACTATGTTGCACATTTATACATTATCTTACAGGTTTCTGATTGATTTCAAGATCAATGTGCAAGATTATTTAACAAAAGTATTCTCATTTAGAACAACAGAAAAAGACATGTTGCAAGTATGCAATCTTTTAAAGCTACTCTGCCTTGAGATGCTCCAAGTAGTTACTGGAGGATAAGCAAAATTTTAGTTCTGAATCCTTACAAATCCACTGCTACTAGAATATTTAGAATTCCATGCTATCAGTAATATTCATAACCTATATCGTTGGGATAGAAATATATCAATAACTGTAGCTTGGAAAATTTCATATCTCTGTTCCAGGTAAGTACAGACCTATGTTGCCATGTAACATAAATTAATGGAACTTTTGGAATTACTTCCTTTATGTGACTTTTGAAGCAGCCTTTATTTCAAACTAAATGATTTAACTTATTAATTTCATATTGTTTTACACTAATTATCTGTAATCATCAGATTGCAATCATCAGATCAACTACAGGAAATCAACCTTGATTTCTATTGCGTTAGAAAGGCAATCCTAGTCATTCACGGTGGACCAGCGTGTAAGAATTATTAACAGAGCATGTGAAAAAGGTCTGTACTTACCTGGAACAGAGAGATGAAATTTTCCAAGCTATAGTTATTGATATATTTCTATCCCAATGATATGAGCTATGAAT